>NC_053027.1:179227667-179527667 GCF_003073215.2 Triticum urartu
GACTGGCGTCGGCCAGCTGGCTGGGCTGGCCTGCTGGGCCGCTGGGCTGCCAGGTAGGAGGCCCAGGTAAGGGTTTTTCCTTTATTTGTTTTCTTTTCTAATTTCTGACCTTTGTTTTGATTTGATAAAAAATACCAAATCATTTTATTTAATTCTGACAATTTTTGCAGGGGCCTAAGGGATTATTCCAAAACCCCTCACCAAAATTCAGAATTATTGGACAATATTTCATATATATAAAAATATTTATCCAACGCAAATAATTACTGGATTAACTCCAAATGTCCAAAATAGATATTTATGAGTTCCCTAAAATATTGGTTTGATTTTTACCTCTGACCAATATTTTCAGAGAGTAACATGAACATTTTCTTGGACCTTTTTGGAGAAATTTTTAACTGGGTTATTTCCAGAAATAATTTCTGAGGGTTTCACAAATCCCCATTTCAAATTTAAATGGAATTTAGCATGATGCACACATGACTAGCTAGCCTTGATCATACCAGAACTAGGGATGTGACACTAATGGACCGCGAAGATACAAGATAGAAGACCTTCCGCCATGTCCTGATGGGACTCTCCTTTGCGTGGATGGCAAGCTTGGCATTCGGATATGAAGATTCCTTTCTCTGTAAACCAACTTTGTACAACTCTATCCCCCTATGGTGTCGATATAAACCGGAGGGTTTAGTCCATAGAGGCAATCATAATCATACAGGCTAGACATCTAGGGTTTAGCCATTACGATCTCGTGGTAGATCAACTCTTGTAACCCCTATACTCATCAAAGTCAATCAAGCAGGACGTAGGGCATTACCTCCATCAAGAGGGCCCAAACCTGGGTAAACATCGTGTCCCTATCTCCTGTTACCTTCGATCCTTAGACGCACAGTTCGGGACCCCCTACCTGAGATATGCCGGTTTTGACACCGACAACAAGCACTGTACAATCCATCCTTATCAAATATAACATCTTTTACTCCAAGGATATGAACGCCTTTAATAAGTTTATCAAGGTTGCGCATGACCACATGACCACATGACCTAACCTTCTATGCCACAACCAACCTTTAGAAGATTTAGCATTAAGCAAGTTCTAGGTTGAGCCTTTTTAGTGAAATCAACAATGTATAGATCACCTCTACGTATACCGATAAACACCATTTTATGATTATCTCTTCGAAACAGTTGGCAATCTACTTCGGTAAATAGGACACTGAATCCAAAGTCAGCTAGTCTAGATATGGAAGTTAAATTATAGCCAAGAGATTCAACGAGCATAACACTTTGTATGGAGCTACCATATGAGATGGCCACCTTACCAAGGCCAACCACCTTACCCTTGGAGTTATCAACAAAAGTGACATACTTTTGAGGGCTGTCATTTTTAGCTAGCTCACGAAACATATCCTTGTCTCCGGTCATGTGATCGGTACATCCACTATCAAGAACACATTCCTTTCCTCCATCCATGTAGCCGCAAAGATTAGCCATAAGATCAAAGTGTCTCATAGACTCATCGAGATCAAAGTCACTATCATCATCCTCATCATAGTATCCATGTCCAACATCATCTTATGATTGATCAATTCCTAGAGAGAGTGATTCATTAGATAAGTGGTCATCACAATGTTCATCTTTATGAATTGTAATGGCTTCGGAGATGATATTGCTAATGATTCCAACATCTTCTTTGGCATGCATAAGTTCACGAAGCTCAAATAAACAATCACCAAACTTAGGATCATTGGAATTCATCTTACTCAAAGTAATAGCCTTGTGAAGAATCTCATCTAAGTTTTGCAAGGAATAGTTTGGGAATCGTTCCTTGAGAAATCTCCATATGGTGTAAGCACAATTAAGAGTAGGCAAGTAACCAAACAGATTTCTAGGCAAACCTCTAGTAATAAGATTGACAGTTCTAAGATTGCGGATCATGTCAATAGACTCATCAGGGGTAGGATGCAAGGGGTCGACAAGGGGTGCACACGGGCTAGTAATGTACTTACTCAAGTGATATTCATTGAAAATCTCAAGCATCTCATTTTTTCACTCATGAAAGAACTCTCCATCAGGTATAGGCACTCTACGTCTAAGACTCCCCAACGTAGACTCGTCCATCCTCCTCCAATGGTGATTAAACCAAAGCAATGGAGACCAAAGCTCTGATATCAATTGTAGGATCAAGAAGAGGTGTCTAGAGGGGGGTGATTAGACCCTCAACAAGGAAAAGTAGCAGTTTTTAACTTCTTTGAGTTAAGGTGGAGTTTTAGCACAATTTTAAAAATTCACAATACATTTCAAGCAAGCATGGCAAGAGTACATGAGCAGCGAAAAGTAAAGCATGCAACTTGCAAGAAAGTAAAGGGATGGGATTGGAGTGTGCAAATTCAATTGGAGACACAGAGATTTTTGGCGTGGTTCCAATAAGTGGTGCTATCGTACATCCACGTTGATGGAGACTTCAACCAACAAAGGGTAATGGTTGCACGAGTCCACGGAGGACTCCACCTATGAAGGGTCCACAAAGAAGTAACCTTGTCTATCCCACCATGGCCATCGCCCACAAAGGACTTTCCTCACTTGGGTATATCTTCACGAAGTAGGCAATCTCCTTGCCCTTACAAACTCCTTGGTTCAACTCCACAATCTTGACAGAGGCTCCCAAGTGACACCTAACCAATCTAGGAGACACCACTCTCCAAAAGGTAATAGATGGTGTGTTGATGATGAACTCCTTGCTCTTGTGCTCAAATGATAGTCTCCCCAACACTCAACTCTCTCTCATAGATTTGGATATGGTGGAAAGATGCACTACTAGGGAAAACCTTATACACAGAATCTTAGCAGCAGCGCGGCATAAAAACAGGCGCTGCTGCTAAGTAGTAGCAGCGCGGCTACGGAAAGCTCGCTACTGGTGCAAACTTAGTAGTAGCGCGTCACGCTTAAACCGCGCTGCTACAAAAATCCACCGTCAGTACACAACGACATAAGTTTACCAGTAGCGCGGCGCCAGGGAGCGCGCTATCGGCGTTCTGGGAACGGGGGTCCCCAGACTTGCCTGCCTGCGGCGTGGCTCAAAGGGGGGCCTAGCACGGCCCATCTTCATCAACACAGACCCAAGACCCTCGCGAGGGGCCAAGCCTCGCGGGGCGGACGACACGGAGCTTCCTCAGGCACGGCCTCATCAGGCTGGCTCACGAGGAGGCGGAGAGATCAAGGAGGGGTACGTCACGAGGTGCCCGTGATGCAAGCCATGACGACCAAGGGTGCCAGGCGGGCGCCAGCCCGCGCAGTGTCCTCCTTTCCTGTTTGGTGCAAAGGGAGAAAGCGCAGGCGAGAGCATCAGGCAAAGGCACCCGTTTCGGTGCAACGAGACCAAGACCAGTCCAACGGCAGGGAGGAAGTCATTGTGGAGCCCAAGCCAGCGTCACCACCAGAGCCTTTGGCAGGAAAGGACCAACTTTAGTCAGGATAAGTGTACCAGATGTTCCCCTTCAAAATGGCCAATTGTTGGCGCCCTTCCCGCTCAATATTTGGGAAGAGGCCCAGGGCCTTTGCCTATAAATAGGACTAGCCACCCATAGGGTAGGAGGATGGAAATGGAAATCGGAGAGAGAATCAAGAAGAGAGAGAGAGAGAGGGGTGACTGAACTCCTCCTAGCAGTTCATCCCCTCAGCCAAGAACAGACCCTCGCGAGGCTGTTCTTCCTTGTATTGCTCATCATCATCAGCCCAAGAGGCAATCCACCACACCACACAATGGAGTAGGGTATTACACCACAACGGTGGCCCGAACCAGTATAAACCCTGTGTCTCTTGTGTTGTTCTTTCCATAGCTTAGATCTTAGCGAGGTGGAGGGGCGCAGGTAGGTAGAAGGCGAAATCTCCGCGCGCACCCCAGTGTTCGAACCTCAAGGGTCTGCCGGAACCCGAAATGCGACATTTGGCGCGCCAGGTAGGGGTGCGCCGGAATCCACCTTCTACCGCTTCGTGTCTCGTCGCGTCGTCATCACCATGTCCGGTGACCGGGCAGGCAACCCAGATCCTTGGGCGGCATGGCCCGCCAGCGCAGAGCCGCTCGCCTCGGGTGACCCCATGCCCTAGGTAGCTCGCGGTCCGCAGGGCGCTGCGGGCCGCGGGCGACGCGGACAGGCTTTGATAGCTCTCACACCGCGGCAGGCGCGGTCGGCAGCAAGGGCCTCCAATCACGCCGCGACCACGACACCGTACACCCGCCGAGAGCAGGCGAACTCGAGGGCCGCGCTCACGGTGGCCCGAGAGCTGCTGTAGTGCAGGCTGCTGGAGGGCGGCTGCGACGTGCTGCTGGAGCGGGTGGCAGAGCTCCTGGGCTTCGCCGCCTCGGGGGCTCACCCCTTCTGCACCCAGCTCCCATCTCAAGCCTAGGGCGGCCCGCGCGGGGGCTCCGCACGCGCCCGCGGGCTCCAAGGCTACTCCAACGCCAGCGAAGCTGTTGGCACTGGACCGGCGGCGGCGCTACCCCCGCTCCCGGTCCGCGAAGAAGAAGGACTCGACGCGACCCACGGCCCCAGTGGACAGCCGCGCTACCACCCCACGGTGGGCGCGTCAAGGAGAGCTGCATGGCACACGGAGCACTACGGCGTGGCCTTCGGGATGACGGCGCCAGAAGAATACGTGCCCCACATGATGGACCAAGGGCACCCTCACGAGGGCGAACAAGGCTCGCTCCTCAGCCCAAGCTGGGGGGACGAGGCGCCAGAAGCTGAGCTCTTCCAGGAGCACCGGGACGGTCCCACTGACCACGCTGGAGGCAGCGATTATCGGGTACCGCTAATTCCTCAGGAGCAGGCATACGCTAATCATGGATCGCAGGAGGTGCAGGTCGCCACAGCGAGCAGCTGCCCCGCTCCCACAGTCTCCTACCCCTCGGGAGGAGGGCGCAGGGGGCTGCAGGAGAGGGGCCGAGATCCGACATCACCACCATGGCGTTCGGAGCAAGGTGTTCTCAGGAGGTAGGCCCTCTGCTGGGGAGGTGCCTCAGGGCCTGCCCCTGGCGGAGGACCCGTGGTCGTCGGGGGAACAGTGCCTCAGGAGCAGCGTGCTTTTTTGTCACCTCGCTGCTGCTAATTTTGAAAATGTGCACAGGGTTGGCCCGTTTAGCAGTAACGCGTGACAGGAAAGCGCGTTGTTGCTACGCTCTTAGCAGCAGCGCGCTTTCTCTCCCGCGCTACTGCTAAGACGCAGGACCCACCAACTTTTCCACCTCCCCCTCCCCATCTCCTCTCCTCCCTTTCCCCTACCTCCCACATCCTCCCTCTCTCACTCTTCTTCTTCCTCAATACTTCTCCCCCCATTACTCTCCCTCTTCTACCTACCTTTCTCTCTCTTCATTACTCCTAGCTATAACTACACCACCTCCATTAATTCATCTCCTTTCTCTATTTCCTCCCCCCTCCACTAGTTGAAGTTGTCTCCTCCCAAATTAGCTAGCTAGGTAGATGTAGCATTTAGTTAAGTGACCTATTTGCCCCCTAACTAGATCTTTCTTTGTCAAGAAGAGCTTTGTGCACTTTTGACCTCCCTACATCATCATCTCCACCGTGTGCTCGATCTCGAGATAGAGGTGTGATTAATATTTCATGCTTTTGCAAAATGGAAATATGTTTATGCATGTGTGTGTGATATTTTTATGGAAATTGTGTGTGTGGCATGAGTTGACGCCAAATTGTGCATTTGAGTTGCCTATGTTTTGCCGAAATGTCGATTTATTTCCGTTTCGGCGAATTCCGGGCAAACTCTAGATCTATATATGTCCTACTTTTAAGGAAGGTCATGCCGAATTTTTGTATGACTTTGATGAATGCACGCATTTTTATAATCAATTTGTTTATTATTACCATGCAGAGTTCACGATGGTCAGTGGAACGATGGTGGACAGGTGGTTGCGGTCGGCGGTGGAGGACATGAAGGAAAATAACCTAACAGAGGTTTTATGTCCGTGTCGAAAATGCAAAGGAATAGTTTGGCTTGACCCCCATGTCGATGGTCGTGTCGAAGCGCACCTGCTCATGACTGGTTTCATGGATGGCTATACTCGGTGGATAACTGAAGATGAGGATGACGATGTTGAGGATGCCGACGGGGCAGGCAATGATGACACGGGGCAAGACGAAGAGATGATCGATAATGGCGGCGGGGAAGAGGCTGGACATGGCGGCGGAGAAGGGGCCGGACATGGCGGCGGAGAGAACAACATGGACTCCACGCAGCAGAGTTCGTCGGTACTAAGTTCAATCGTGCGGGACCCTCATGTACAAGCATTGCTTCGCAAGGAGACGAGTACTGAGAGAGCTACTTCTAGAGAGGAGGCTAAGCTGGAGCAACTGGTGGTAGACTCAAACACTCCATTGTATGCTGGTTGCAATCCTGAGGTGACTCGCTTGAGTTTCACGCTCCAAGTGCTGAAGACGAAGGCTAAAAACAAATGGACCGACGCTAGCCTCGATGAGCATCTCAAGTACCTAAAGGATGTTCTTCCCGAGGGTAATCTATGTCCTAGTAGTGTTGATGAGGCCAAGAAGATCGTGTGCCCTCTTGATCTGCCACACGTTAGATACCATGCATGCATCAACGATTGCATAATTTATCGGAAGGAGCACGCGGAAAAATCAAGTTGTCTGGTGTGCAATGCTTCTCGATACAAGAAGGCCGGGAAGAAATGTCCCCAGAAAGTGGTATGGTACTTACCGATCACTCCCTGTCTCCAGAGGTATTTTGTAGATCCCAAGGAAGCAAAGCGAATGCGCTGGCACGCGGAGAGGAAGAAGCCCGACGATGGAGATGATCCGAAGCTGAGACACGTCAAGGATGGAAACCAGTGGAGAGCGTTGAACAGCTTCTATCGGTATTTTGAATGTGATGCAAGGAACATCGTGCTCGGCGCGTGTACCGATGGCATGAATCCGTTTGGCAACCAGAGCACCAACCATAGCACATGGCCCGTGTTTGTATGGATGTACAACCTCCCCCCTGGTTGTGCATGAAATCGAAGTACATTCACATGAGCATGCTTATTCAAGGGCCGAAACAACCAGGAAATAATATTAATTTGTATCTGGGGCTACTTCAGGAGGAGTTAGACACGTTATGGAAAACACCGGCCAAGACATGGGACGCCAGCAAAGGCGAGTATTTCAACATGAGAGCCGCACTGATCACGATAGTGCACGACTATCTTGGTTACGGATATGTGGCAGGCCAGGTGTGCCATGGATATTGCGGATGCACGCGGTGCATGGATGATACGACGTCTCAGCAGCTAACGTCAAGGAAAGATGGAGGGTCTGGGAAAATCGTGTACATGGGGCATCGAAGATGGCTCAAACAGGATGACCCGTGGAGAAACCGTGGAGATCTATTCAATGGTCACGCTGAGCATCGAGGACCTCCACGTAAGCGGAGCGGTGCTGAAATCGATGAGCTGTTGAAAAACTGGAAGGAGTGCCCCGCGCCGGGAAAGACGATGAGAAAGGCGCCAGAGCCACTGCTGAAGGTATGGAAGACGAGGTCTGTGTTCTGGGACTTGGAGTACTGGCACAAACTCGATACACCTCATTGCCTTGATCAAATGCATATCTGTAAGAATGTCCTTGAGAGCTTGCTCGCAACACTGATGAACATGCCGGATAAGACCAAGAAAAGACTTGCAAGATTTGGAAACCAGGGAAGATCTGCACATGCCACCACGTAAAATGTCAGACGAGACAGAGACGGAGACAGAGGCACGGGAGAAGAAGGGCAAGAAAATAAAGAATGAGGATTATTGCCCCCCTTCTTGCTTCACCTTAAGTCAGGCTGAGATCAATCAATTCTTTAAGTGCCTTACCGGAGTCAAAGTTAGTTCCAGTTACTGTGGCAAGATAAGTAGATATCTAGACACAGACAAGAAAAGGTTCAGCGGGATGATGTCTCATGACTATCATGTGATGATGATGCAGATATTACCTGTTGCCCTTAGAGGTATAATGGACAAGCACGTCCATGACACGCTTATTGGTCTCTACAACTTTTTTGATGTCATCTCTCGAAAGTCGATCAGTGTGAAGCAGCTCCGAAGGCTACAGGAAGAGATTGTTGTGATACTGAATGAGCTTGAGATGTACTTCCCGCCCGCGTTCTTTGACGTGATGGTGCATCTGTGTGTCCATATTGTGGATGACATAATAGACCTGGGGCCGTCATTCCTGCACAACATGATGCCATTTGAGAGGATGAATGGGATCATCAAAGGATTCGTTCGTAACATGTCCCATCTGGATGGAAGCATCGTCCAGGGCTATTTGACACAAGAGTGCATCTCTTTCTGTGAGAATTTTCTATATGGCGCAGACCAGCCGCCTGGTGTTAGTGTTGGTTTGCCCGTTAACAAGCACGATGGGAGGCTCGAAGGAGAAGGTCACTGCAATGATCGCAGGGAACTGCATGTGGCATACTCAGATCGACGCAGCGACTTTGACAGAGCAAACTTGGTAGTGCTACAACACCTAGACGAGGTAGATCCTTTCGTGGCACTGCACAAAGAAATTATCACAAAGAAGTATCGTGGCCGGGGGGTATGCAGGACGGACGCCGAAGTTACCAGAGAGCACAACTCCACTTTCCTGCATTGGTTCAAAGAGCATATTATTGCTAATCCCCCGGAGGAGGGCTCTAAGGACGGATTGCTCATATACGCCTTAGCACATGGCCCCTCGCCCAACCTCGTAACCTATCAGGCATATGATATCAACGGATACACGTTCTACACGGAGGCCAAAGATATGGACAGTGATGAATATCAGAACTCAGGGGTGACGATGGAATGCATGACCGGCAGCGACAACGGCGCAACTGAACGATTTTATGGAAGGGTCGAGGAGATCTGGAAGCTTGACTACTCTGGACTGCACAACACGACGATGTTCCGTGTCAGATGGGCTAAGAATGTCGAAAGAGAAGAATACGTCAAAAGAAGAATCAATACTACATTACCAAAGAAAAATCGTACTCCATGGAAAAGGCAAAGTCACAATGAGGGGCTCAATAATTCTTCGACGAACAAGAAGGGAAAGAAGCTGACTCAAAAACGAAAACGTCAGCGCTGAGGAATCGGTCAAATGATGTAATATATATATATTATGTTCCTATTTTGTATACACACTTAATTTAGCCATTATTATCCATGGGTCCAATGATGTAATATATATATATATGTTCCTATTTTGTATACACACTTAGCCATTATTATGCAAGGGTCCAATGATGTAATATATATGTTCCTATTATGCTGAGGAAAAGAAAAAAGGGAAACTAGTTATAGCAGTAGCGCTTTAGTGAAAAAGAGCTACAGCTAGTCAAGGTAGCAGTAGCGGTTTCTGCAGAAAATCGCTACAGCTAGTCAAGGTAGTAGTAGTGTGTTTCGTGTAAACGCGCTACTGCTACGTCCACTTAACCCAAAATTCTCCCTCTCCCTGCTTCATCCCGCCTCTTTTCCCCCAAATCCCCACTCTCTCTTCCCCGGCCCCGTCGCACCGCCGCGCCCACCTCCGACATCGGCGCGCTCGCCCCCGACCCCGGCGCGCTCGCCCCCGACCCCGCCGCCCTCGACCCCGCCACGCTCGCCCCCGGCGCCGGCGCTCATCCCCGACCCGTCGGCCCTCGCCTCCTTCCTCTGCTTCCTCCCCTCCCAACCTCGGCCGTCGTCGGGCCTGCCTCCTCGCCCTGCACCCTCTGTAAACCACCCCCCTCTCTCTCTGCTATCTAGGGTTAATTTACTTAGGTTTTAGTTATGTTAATTAGGTTATCTATTTAGTTATGAATTTAGATAGGTTTCAAACTTTGCTGAATTTATATGCAAATTTGAACTGGACATGTGATATGTGGATATGTCATGTTTTGGACATGTCATGTTTTGGTAAATGATCCGAGTTGCCTATGTTACGCCGGAATGTTGATTCATTTCCGTTCTGGTGAATTTCAGGCGCTCGATATGTCCATTTTTTAGCAAAGGTCATGCCGAAATTTCCCGTGAATAAAGGCATGATTTGTGCTACATAGTTGGCATATCGAGTGCTGGCACATAGATTTGTTTTTTATCTCATTTCTCATTTATTCATACTTTTAGAAATAAATGAGGACACCTAATCATAGGAAACATGTCGAACAACGAAGAAACTGGGCCTTCTGACCAAGATGCAGACGAGATGGATTATGAGGGTGAACAAGACTACCTCGACTTTTTGACTACTAAGCAAGGTTTGCAGGTCCGCCTCGATGATGGTACTAACGCCGACACCGACACCGACGGCGCCGGCACCGATGGCGGCGCCGAGACCGGTGGGGAAGGTACCGCTGGGGAAGATACCGGCACCGATGCCGGTACCGAAAAGAGGCATAAGAAGCAGAGGATACGAAAACCTAACAAACTAGGGATTGGACGACTTGTGATCACAAAGATGGCACCTGGCAAGTTTGAGCCGTTAGAGCCGGAAGAACCTCGCAAGTGCTATGGGAACCAAGTAGGATGCATCCTACGGGAATGCGCGAGCATCAATGACGATGACTTAAGGAGTAAAGAACATTTGACGCAGTTGATCCTAACGAAGTTGCACAAGAGATTCAAGTTCCCCGATCGGGATGATAACATAGAACAACCGTGGGATGATCCAAAGATGAAAAAGATTAACAATCACGCCATGGGCATGTTTAGCAATGATTTGGCCTCCTGGAAATCGAGGGTGAAACGAGCTATTGAGGCTGAGGAACCCCTGTCCAAGATTCTGGAGGAAAATCCGACACTTACAAAAGAGGAGTTCGAAAAGTTCAAGGACACTTGCGCTACTGAGGACGCCAAGGCTAAGGCTACGAAATTCAAGATCCTTCAGCAAAGGAACACGGGGAAGCATCGCCTCAGAAGCCGTGGCTACCTCGGTAAAAGGCCCATATGGGATAAGGAGGACGCGGAACGTGAAGCCGCGGGTCTCCCAGACCCCTTCGCGAAGTTCACCAACCCCTTGGAGCATGACTTCATCAGGGCCCGCTACAAGTGGGACAAGGAGAAAAAGGTTTTTTACACGGACAAGATCACGAGGAAATTTATTAGACTACTGGAGAAGCAGCCGAAAATCCTACTTCTCTGATGAGGCCCAAGTGGGACACCCCTCTCAACCGGGCCTTGAACGAACTTAAGGGACTCCCTTTGGGCCAGCGGCCACAATATGGTCGTGCGCACGGCGCTGGAGATGGCGCCACGTGGAAGGTGTTTTACAACGAGGGCCCGAAGGCCAAGAAGCAGAAAAAGAAGTTTAGTCAGGCGGACATCGACGCAAAGGTGAAGCTTGCGGTCGAGAAAAAAGTAGCTGAGGACGTGAAAAAAGCAGCTAAGGACAAATATGAGTTGCTACAGCAGGAAGTCAATGCAGTTGTAACTGCCTGCAGAAATGATTTTGCTACTAACTTGGTTCCAGTTATCATCAACTGGACGAAGGAAAATCCAGACAAGACGGTACATGATTTCCCGTTGCCCAGTTTCGTCGGGAGCAACTCCATGAACAACAACACCATCGCACCATCACTTGCTCACGCAACTGGGCCTCCTCTCGCAGCCGCTCCCGCTCATAGCAGCCCATCCTCAGTCTCTGGCATGCTTGGTGGGCCTTCGTCTTTGGTTGAGCTCGACGCCGTCACGGTAATTACATGTCGCACCAACATATAATATTCCATTTTTGTTGCCTTTCGGATGTTTTACGCCACAGACATATGTGTTTGCAGGCGAAAGAAACCCCGTGCACCATACTCTACTTGATCAAAGGCCAGAAGGTGGACGTGGGAAAGGGGATGATAATGGACCCCTTGCAACCCACGTTCCACAACCAGCTGATCCCTGCTGGGCACTTCAGGGTTAGCTTGTCCAGTGTGAAATCGGGGCACGAGTATTTGCCTCCTCCAGTACAGCATGTGGGAGCGGATGACAAGACCCCGCCGCGGATTGGAAGCTGCAAGGGTTGGGTGCTGCTATGGCCGAAGAATCTTATTCATCTGGAGCCGGCCGAGAGCACACCAATAACCACACAACAACAAGCATGTGCGGAGACCACCACCCCGCCTACGCAATTACCAGCTCCTGTAGTGCCGGGTGAGAGCAGCAGATGACATGATGAAGGGGGTGCAATAGTGCTGGCTGATGTAATTTGTCCTGTAGAACAGGGAATGGATGATGAGACGAAGGTCGACCCTATGGATTTCCTCAATACAAACGCGTATGACTGTGACATAGAATTGATGAGTCAACCGTATGACAAATCGGGCTATCAGCTTGCTAATGAGGATATGGATAATATGCCCGGGCAGGAAGGTCGTAGCAGGGATTGCAAAAAGTCTCTCTTCATGAAATCCTCACAGGACATGCCTGAAGATGCCGCCTCAACACAGGCTCAACTATCCCAGCGCGAGGGTCGTACAGTACTTAGCCCAGGAACACTGGGGCAGGGGTTAAGGAAGGGTCTAGAAGGTGTGCCCGAGAAAAAGGAGAGAAAGAGATCGGGGACGATAGCTACCTCCAAACAAGCCAGAGCACATAGCAGCCAAACGATGCATTCTGAAGAGCGTGTACCCGTGAAAGGTGCGGCCATGTTCCATCTCACGGGCGAGCCGATGCTACCACTGAAACCACTGGAGGCACTATCAGGGGATCTCAGGAGACTGCACGACCATGTGTTGTCGATTGAGAAAAGCCTACTAGCCTCAAAGGATCCAGGATATCCGACATACGCGGCTCGTGTGCCTGAGGGGAAGTGCTACGTCGAGACACTGCCCGCGGAGGTGTTCTTCCAGCGGTTTAACCATATCTTTGAGATGTTTCTGACAAGGCGGCTCGATTTTACAATCGTCCGCCTTTTTGCGCTACATATGAGCTCTGTCATGAACAATGAAGAAGTCTCGCAAATCTGTGTGGCGGATCCGTACTACATGCACGAGTCTTCCTTAAGTCTCAGTGACTTTGAGCGTGAAACTGCTAGGGACTACCTCCAAAACTTCATGGTACAGAATAAGGACCGGGAAATTGTCCTCGTGCCTTATCATCCAAAGTAAGTCAGTTTCGAACAACCCTTTCATACATTTCAATCATTCATTCTCTCTCTATGGGGAATAATTTGAGGTGTCTTTTCCCCGTAGCAACGGGTGCGCCGTCCTTATCGTTCTTTATCCGCAAGTCTCCCACGCCGTGTATTTTGACCCTTCCAGAGACTACGAGAAAAAAGACTACACCCACATAATGAATATTCTAGATGATGCTCTCCAAGGCTTCAGCTTTAGAGGTGGCCACATGCAGATCAGGAAACAAAGGAACAAGAAGATGGGTTTCACGCATAAAACTAACTTCTCCTGCATCCAAGTCCTAAAACCAAGCAAGAAGGATGGATTGTACATCCTCCATCTCATGAATCAGTTCAACACGGATTACCAAAAGCTTCGCATGAGAAGCAGAAATGATGATCATATCCACAAGTGGCTAGAATCTCATGGAGAAGCGGATTATAAACTTAGAGATGACTTCTTTCGCATCCAAAGCGACATTGCGACGATCATCATGAAAGAAGTCGTCGATGAGAAGGGGATGTTCCACCACGGCCCTATATCGCGAGCTGACGTCCAAACTCGCATAGGCATGCAACGTCTAGACCTCACGCCGTTCAAGAAGCTAGGGTCCATCCTCGATGATATGGAAGGATGGAACTTCTAGTGATTTATGATGCCGATGATGATGATATGTGTCGGTTGAACTTGTATACTATTTGTAGCGATGCAACTTTGTGATGTCCACGATCCCTGCCGAACTTGCGTAACGCTACTTTGTTAGTTTGCGTACGATGACCTGCGTACCTCTAGTTAATTAATTTGCATATTGTATGTTGCATCTAGTTGCTAACCCTTTCTTTTCAGTGTTCTCTAGTATATTTTGTTGCATATATATGATTGTACATCCTCTTCATGAACATGCATCTCTAACAGGTACCTAGTTTCTTGATGGCGAGATGGAACTGCTATGTCGTGTACAAAGGGAAGGTTCCGGGGGTGTACAACGAGTGTCATGAGTGTCAGGCGCGAGTGAATGGGTTCTCGGATGCCAGCCATAAAGGCTTCAAAAGCAGACAAGAAGTAGAAGCTAGTTACTTGAGGTTCACGCTAGCGCGAGAGAGGACTCGTAACCGCCATCTCATGTACTTCATAGTTCCGCTCTCACTCATAGTGATAGCTCTTCTCGCGTATACCTTGAGGTTGTAGCTTCAAGTATTCGAGACTTGCATGTATCGCTATTTTCGAGATGATGACAAGATACCACTTTCTGTTGGATGATGATTATGACGAGATTATTTGTATGTATATGCTATGATTACATTTGTGGTCTCGCAGGCATTTGTAAGTGTATCATGATGACATTTGTATGTGCTAAAGATTCTTCTATAAAGCCTGTTCAAATACAAAACAAATATGCCGAAAAAAACAAAAAACTACTAAAATTAGCAGTAGCGAGTGGAGAAAAGTTAGCAGCAGCGCGGTTGTAGCAGTAGCGCGCACAGGGGAAGCGCGCTATAGCTATTAGCAGCAGCGAGGTTCCTTTAAGCGCGCTGTTGCAACACTTGTGTAGCAGTAGCGCGGGTGGACCAGCGCTACTGCTATACGTTAGCTGTAGCACCTTATTAGTAGCGCCGGCCCCCGCGCTACTAAAAGGCCGAAAACCCGTGTTGCTGCTAGGCTTTTCCCTAGTAGTGATGATTTGAGTGGAAAGCAACTTGGGGAAGCCTAAAGATCAAGATTCTTGTGGTTGGATTGGAATATCTTGGTCTCAACACATGAGTAGGTGTTTCTCTCTCAGAAAATGAATGATGGAAGTGTAGGCATGTTCTGATGGCTCTCTCCACGAATGGAGGATGGGTGGAGGGGTATATATAGCCTCCACACAAAATCTAGCTGTTACACACAGTTCACCGAACTCGGTGTGACCGAACTAATAAACTCCGTCAGACCGATATGGTTCAAATGTGACTGTTAGAGTTTTCGTGGGACCGATATGATCAACTCGGTGAGACCGATGTGCTAGGGTTAGGGTAAAACCTCAACTCGGTTTGACCGATTACACAAACTCGGTGAGACCGATTTTGGTAATAAGCAAAACAGAGAGTTGGTCAAGCAAACTCGGTGGGACCGATTGCATATTTAAGTGAGACCGAAATAGATGCAACAGGCAAAAGAGAGTTTGCAAGCCCATCTCGGTGAGACCGAGATCCCATTGATGAGACAGAATTGATTAGGGTTTCTAGCAGTTGCTATGTCAAGTGAACTCGGTGGCGCCGGATAGATCAAATCGGTGGGGCCGAGTTTTACTTTAGGTTTGGGACATATGTGGAAATGAGAAAGTGGGTGAGGGCTTTGGAGCATATCACTAAGAACTTTGAGCAAGCAAGCCATTAAGCAACACCTCATCCCCTTTTAATAGTATTGGCTTTCCTATGGACTCAATGTGATCTTGGATCACTAAAATGAAAATGAAGAATCTTGAGCTTTTGCCAATCATTGTTCTTAGCATCTTGAAGGGGTTTGCTACCTCTTGAGCACTGCGTTGGATTTCCCTGAAGAGGAGAGGATGATGCAGCAAAGTAGCGTAAGTATTTCCCTCAGTTTTTGAGAACCAAGGTATCAATCCAGTAGGAGGCTACGCGCGAGTCCCTCGTACCTACACAAAAACAATAGCTCAACGCAACCAACGCGCTTAGGGGTTGTCAATCCCTTCACGATCACTTACGAAAGTGAGATCTGATAGAGATGATAAATAATATTTTTGGTATTTTTGGTATAGAGATGCAAAGTAGAAAGTAAAAGCAAAGTAAAAGCAGAGCAATAATAAAGTGATGGAGATTGATATGATGAGAAAGAGACTCGAGGTCCATAGGTTTCACTAGTGGCTTCTCTCAAGAGCATAAGTATTCTACGGGGGGTGAACAAATTACTGTTGAGCAATTGACAGAATTGAGCATAGTTATGAGAATATCTAGGTATGATCATGTATATAGGCATCACGTCCGAGACAAGTAGACCGACTCCTACCTGCATCTACTACTATTACTCACTCATCGACCGCTATCCAGCATGCATCTAGAGTATTAAGTTAAAAACAAAGTAACGCCTTAAGCAAGATGACATGATGTAGAGGGATAGTTTCATGCAATATGATAAAAAACCCATCTTGTTATCCTCGATGGCAACAATACAATACGTGCCTTGCTGCCCCTTCTGTCACTGGGAAAGGACACCGCAAGATCGAACCCAAAGCTAATCACTTCTCCCATGGCAAGAACAACCAATCTAGTAGGCCAAACCAAACTGATAATTCAAAGAGACTTGCAAAGATAACCAATCATACATAAAATAATTCAGAGAAGATTCAAATATTATTCATAGATAGACTTGATCATAAACCCACAATTCATCGGTCTCAACAAACACACCGCAAAAAGAAGATTACATCGAATAGATCCCCACAAGAGAGGGGGAGAACATTGTATTGAGATCCAAAAGAGAGAAGAAGCCATCTAGCTACTAACTATGGACTCATAGGTTTGAAGTAAACTACTCACACTTCATCGGAGGGGCTTGGATGATGATGTAGAAACCCTCCGTGATCGATGCCCCTTCCGGTGGAGCTCCGGAACAGGCCCCAAGATGGGATCTCATGGATACAGAAAGTTGCAGCGATGGAATTAGGTTTTTGGCTCCGTCCCCGATCGTTTGGGGGTACGTAGGTATATATAGGAGGAAGGAGTACGTCGGTGGAGCTTCGAGGGGCCCACGAGGCAGGGGGCGTGCCCTCCACCCTCGTGGCCGCCTCGTGGCTTTCTTGATGGAGGGTCCAAGTCTCCTGGATCTTATCTGATGAGAAAATCACATTTCCGAAGGTTTCACCCAGTTTGGACTCCGTTTGATATTTTGTTTCTCCGAAACACTGAAATAGGCAAAAGAACAACAATTCTGGGCTGGGCCTCCGGTTAATAGGTTAGTCCCAAAAATAATATAAAAGTGGAAAATAAAGCCCAATATAGTCCAAAACAATAGATAATATAGCATGGAGCAATCAAAAATTATAGATACGTTGGAGACGTATCAAGCATCCCCAAGCTTAATTCCTGCTCGTCCTCGAGTAGGTAAATGATACAAACAGAATTTTTTATGCGGAGTGCTACTTGGCATAATTTTAATGTAATTCTTCTTAATTGTGGCATGAATATTCAGATCCGAAAGATTCAAGACAAAAGTTCATATTGACATAAAAATGATAATACTTCAAGCATACTAATTAAGCAATTATGTCTTCTCAAAATAACATGGCCAAAGAAAGCTCATCCCTACAAAATCATATATTTTAGTCATGTTTCATTTTCGTCACACAAGAATTCTCTCATCATGCACAACCTCGATGACAAGCCAAGCAATTGTTTCATACTTTAGTAATCTCAAACCTATAAACGTTCACGCAATATATGAGCGCGAGCCATGGACATAGCACTATGGGTGGAATAGAATATAATGAGGGGGGTTATGTGGAGAAGACAAAAAAGGAGAAAGTCTCACATCAACGAGGCTAATCAATGGGCTATGGATATGCCCACCGATTGATGTTAATGCAAGGAGTAGGGATTGCCATGCAAAGGATGCACTAGAGCTATAAATGTATGAAAGCTCAGCAAAAGAAACTAGTGGGTGCGCATCCAACTTGCTTGCTCACGAAGACCTAGGGCACTTGAGGAAGCCCATTGTTGGAATATACAAGCCAAGTTCTATAATGAAAAATTCCCACTAGTATATGAAAGTGATAACATGAGAGACTCTCTACTAGGAAGATCATGGTGCTACTTTGAAGCACAAGTGTGGTAAAAGGATAGTAACATTGTCCCTTCTCTCTTTTTCTCTCATTTTTTGGGCCTTTTCTTTTTTTGGCCTTTCTCTTTTTTTGGGGCCTTCTCTTTTTTTATGGCCTTTCTCTTTTTTGGGGGCCTTCTCTTTTTTATGGCCTTTCTCTTTTTTTTATTCCTCACTTGGGACAATGCTCTAATAATGATGATCATCACACTTCTATTTATTTACAACTCAATGATTACAAATCGATACTAGAACAAAGATGACTCTATATGAATGCCTCCGGCAGTGTACCGAGATATGCAATGAACCAACAGTGACATGTATGAAAGAATTATGAACGGTGGCTTTACCACAAATACTATGTCAACTACATGATCATGCTAAGCAATATGACAATGATGAATGTGTCATGATGAGCGGAATGATGGAAAGTTGCATGGCAATATATCTCGGAATGGCTATGGAAATGCCATAATAGGTAGGTATGGTGGCTGTTTTGAGGAAGGTATAAGGAGGTTTATGTGTGAAAGAGTGTATCATATCACGGGGTTCGGATGCACCGGCGAAGTTAGCGCCAACTCTCAATGTGAGAAAGGGCAATGCACGGTACCGAAGAGGCTAGCAAGGATGGAAGGGTGAGAGTGTGTATAATCCATGGACTCAACATTAGTCATAAATAACTCACATACTTATTGCAAAAATCTACATGTCATCAAAAACCTCAGCACTACGTGCATGCTCCTAGGGGGATAGATTGGTAGGAAAATACCATCGCTCGTCCCCGACCGCCACTCATAATGAGGACAATCAAATAACACCTCATGTTTCAAATTTGTTGCATAAGGTTTGTCATACGTGCATGCTACGGGACTTGCAAACTTCAACACAAGTATTTCTCAATTTCACAACTACTCAACTAGCATGACTTTGATATTATTACCTCCATATCTCAAAATAATCATCAAGCATCAAACTTTTCTTAGTATTCAACACACTCATAAGAAAGTTTTATTATTAATCTTGCATACCAAGCATATTAGGATTTTAAGAAAATTACCATGCTATTAAGACTCTCAAAATAATCTAAGTGAAGCATGAGAGATCAATAGTTTCTATAAAACAAATCCACCACCGTGCTCCAAAATATATACGTGAAGCACTAGATCAAAACTATAAAGCTCAAAAGATATAAGTGAAGCACATAGAGCAAAACTATAAAGCTCAAAAGATATAAGTGAAACACATAGAGTATTCTATCAAATTCCAAATCATGTATGGCTCTCTCAAAAGGTGTATACAGCAAGGATGATTGTGGTAGACTAACAAGCAAAGACTCAAATCATAAAAGATGCTCCAAGCAAAACACATATCATGTGGTGAATAAAAATATAGCTCCAAGTAAAGTTACCGATAGAAGTAGACGAAAGAGGGGATGCCTTCTGGGGAATCCCCAAGCTTTGTCTTTTATGTGTCCTTAGATTATCTTGGGGGTGCCATGGGCATCCCCAAGCTTAGGTTCCTGCCACTCCTTATTCCATAATCCATCAAATCTTTACCCAAAACTTGAAAACTTCACAACACAAAACGTAAAGTAGAAAATCTCGTGAGCTCCGTTAGCGAAAGAAAACAAAAGACCACTTCAAGGTACTGTAATGAACTCATTATTTATTTATATTGGTGTAAAACTTAATGTATTACAACTTATCTATGGATTATAAACTATTTTACTAGCCATAGATTCATCAAAATAAGCAAACAACACACGAAAAACAGAATCTGTCAAAAACAGAACAGTCTGTAGTAATCTGTAGCTAGCGCAAGATCTGGAACCCCAAAAATTCTAAAATAGATTGCTGGACGTGTGTAATTTATCTATTAATCATCTGCAAAAATAATTAACTAAATATCACTTTACAAATAAAAATGGCAGCAGTTCTCGTGAGCGCTAAAGTTTCTGTTTTTTACAGCAAGTTCAACAAGACTTTCCCCAAGTCTTCCCAACGGTTCTACTTGGCACAAACACTAATTAAACACAAAAAAACACAACCAAAACAGAGGCTAGATAAATTATTTATTACTAAACAGGAGCAAAAATCAAGGAATAAAAATAAAATTGGGTTGCCTCCCAACAAGCGCTATCGTTTAACGCCCCTAGCTAGGCATAACAAGCAAGGATAGATCTAGGTATTGCCATCTTTGGTAGGCAATCCATAAGTGGATCTCATGATAGATTAATATGGTAATTTTATTTTCTTTATAGTGAAGTGTTCCATGCCCTTTTTTAATGGAAATTGAAATATAATATTCCCTTCCTTCATATCAATAATTTCACCAACCGTTCTAAGGAAAGGTCTACCGAGAATAATAGGGCAAGAAGGATTGCAATCTATATCAAGAACGATAAAATCTACAGGCAAATAATTCCTATTTGCAGCAATAAGAACATCATTAATTCTTCCCATAGGTTTCTTAATAGTGGAATCCGCAAGATGCAAGTTTAGAGAGCAATCATCAAAATCACGGAAATCTAGCAAATCACACAAAGTTTTGGGAATAGTAGAGACACTAGCACCCAAATCACACAAAGCATAAAACTCATAATATTTAATTTTAATTTTAATAGTAGGTTCCCACTAATCATAAAGTTTTCTAGGGATAGAAACTTTCAAATCAAGTTTTTCTTCATAAGATTGCATCAAGGCATCAACGATATGTTCGGTAAAGGCTTTATTTTGACTATAAGCATGAGGAGAATTTAGCACGAATTGCAACAAGGAAATACGATCAATTAAAGAGCAATTTTCATAATTAAATTCCTTGAAATCCAATATAGTGGGTTTAGCATCATCTAGGGTTTTATTTCTTTTAATCCCACTTTTATCAATTTCATCATCAAGATCTAAATACTCCGAATTTTTAGAACGCCTTCTAGGTAAAGGTGCATCATATTCAGTCCCATCATTATCAAGATTAATATTGCAAAACAAAGATTTAATAGGGGACACATCAATAACTTTTAGATCTTCATCATTATTTTCATAGGAACTAGAAGAACACGCTTTAATAAAGGCATCTTTCATAGCACGCGTCCTAGCGGTTCTTTCCTGGCACTCATCAATGGAAATTCTCATGGATTTGAGAGACTCATTGATATCATGCTTAGGAGGAATAGATCTAAGATTTAAAGAATCAACATCAATAGAAATTCTATCAACGTTCCTAGCCAAATCATCAATCTTAAGCAATTTTTCTTCGATCATAGCATTAAAATTCTTTTGCGAAGAAATAAATTCTTTAATAATAGATTCAAAATCAGAGGGCATCTTATTATAATTTCCATAAAAATTGTTGTAGGAATTACCATAATTATTAGAGGGATTACTAGGATAAGGCCTAGGATTGAAATTTCCTCTATACGCGTTGTTACCAAAATTGTTCCTACCAACAAAATTTACATCCATAGATTCATTATTATTCTCAATCAAAGTAGAAAAGGGCATATCATTAGGATCAGAAGAAACACTCTTATTAGCAAATAATTTCAAAAGTTCATCCATCTTTCCACTCAAAATATTAATTTCTTCTATCGCATGCACCTTTTTATTAGTAGATCTTTCAGTATGCCATTGAGAATAATTAACCATAATATTATCTAGGAGTTTAGTAGCATCTCCTAAAGTGATTTCCATAAAAGTGCCTCCCGCGGCCGAATCCAAAATATTTCTAGATGCAAAATTCAATCCGGCATAAAAAATTTGTATAATCATCCACAAATTTAAACCATGAGTAGGGCAATTACGTATCATTAATTTCATTCTCTCCCAAGCTTGTGCAACATGTTCATGATCAAGTTGCTTAAAATTCATAATATAGTTTCTAAGAGAGATGATCTTAGCGGGAGGAAAATACTTAGAGATAAAAGCATCTTTGCACTTGTTCCATGAATCAATACTATTTTTAGGCAAAGATGAAAACCAAGCTTTAGCACGATCTCTAAGCGAAAAAGGAAATAGCTTCAATTTAACAATATCATTATCGACATCTTTCTTCTTTTGCATGTCACACAAATCAACGAAGCTATTAAGGTGGGTAGCGGCATCTTCACTAGGAAGGCCGGAAAACGGATCTTTCATGACAAGATTCAGCAAAGCAACATTAATTTCACAAGATTCAGCATCGGTAAGAGGAGCAATCGGAGTGCTAAGGAAATCATTATTGTTGGTATTGGTGAAGTCACACAATTTAGTATTATCTTGAGCCATCGCGACAAACAAGCAATCCAACACACTAGCAAACAAAAAGCAAACGGCTAAAAAGAGGCAAATAGAGAGGGAGGATAGAGAGAGAGAGGGTGAATAAAACGGCAAGGGTGAAGTGTGGGAGAGGAAAACGAGAGGCAAATGGCAAATAATGTAATGCGGGAGATAGGGATTGTGATGGGTACTTGGTATGTTGACTTTTGCGCAGACTCCCCGGCAACGGCGCCAGAAATTCTTCTTGCTACCTCTTGAGCACTGCGTTGAATTTCCCCGAAGAGGGGAGGATGATGCATCAAAGTAGCATAAGTATTTCCCTCAGTTTTTGAGAACCAATGTATCAATCCAGTAGGAGGCTACGCGTGAGTCCCTCGTACCTACACAAAAACAATAGCTCAATGCAACCAACGCGCTTAGGGGTTGTCAATCCCTTCACGGTCACTTACGAAAGTGAGCTCTGATAGATATGATAAATAATATTTTTGGTATTTTGGTATAGAGATGCAAAGTAAAAAAGTAAAATCAAAGTAAAAGCAGAGCAATAATAAAGTGATGGAGATTGATATGATGAGAAAGAGACCCGGGGGCCATAGGTTTCACTAGTGGCTTCTCTCAAGAGCATAAGTATTCTACGGTGGGTGAACAAATTACTGTTGAGCAATTGACAGAATTGAGCATAGTTATGAGAATATCTAGGTATGATCATGTATATAGGCATCACGTCCGAGACAAGTAGACCGACTCCTGCCTGCATCTACTACTATTACTCCACTCATCGACCGCTATCCAGCATGCATCTAGAGTATTAAGTTAAAAAACAGAGTAACGCCTTAAGCAATATGACATGATGTAGAGGGATAGTTTCATGCAATATGGTAAAAAAACCATCTTGTTATCCTCGATGGCAACAATACAATACGTGCCTTGCTACCCCTTCTGTCACTAGGAAAGGACACCGCAAGATCGAACCCAAAGCTAAGCACTTCTCCCATGGCAAGAACAACCAATCTAGTAGGCCAAACCAAACTGATAATTCGAAGAGACTTGCAAAGATAACCAAACATACATAAAAGAATTCAGAGAAGATTCAAATATTATTCAGATATAGACTTGATCATAAACCCACAATTCATCGATCTCAACAAACACACCGCAAAAAGAAGATTACATCGAATAGATCTCCACAAGAGAGGGGGAGAACATTGTATTGAGATCCAAAAAGAGAGAAGAAGCCATCTAGCTACTAACTATGGACCCGTAGGTCTGAAGTAAACTACTCACACTTCATCGGAGGGGCTTGGATGATGATGTAGAAACCCTCCGTGATCGATGCCCCTTCCGGCGGAGCTCCGGAACAGGACCCAAGATGGGATCTCATGGATACAGAAAGTTGCGGCGGTGGAATTAGGTTTTTGGCTCCATCCCCGATCATTTGGGGGTACGTACGTATATATAGGAGGAAGGAGTACGTCGGTGGAGCTTCGAGGGGGCCACGAGGCAGGGGCGCGCCCTAGGGGGGGCGCGCCCTCCACCCTCGTGACCGCCTCGTGGCTTTCTTGACGGAGGGTCCAAGTCTCCTAGATCTTATCTGATGAGAAAATCGCGTTTCCGAAGGTTTCATTCCGTTTGGACTCCGTTTGATATTCTGTTTCTCCAAAACACTGAAATAGGCAAAAAAAACAGCAATTCTGGGCTGAGCCTCCGGTTAATAGGTTAGTCCCAAAAATAATATAAAAGTGGAAAATAAAGCCCAATATAGTCCAAAACAGTAGATAATATAGCATGGAGCAATCAAAAATTATAGATACGTTGGAGACGTATCAGGGTTCCACATCCTCTTGTCCAAGCCACTCCACTGTTGAACTCATCTCAAATATAGTAGATGAAATTATTATTCCAACAAGAGATATGTTGACATTAATTACCAAAATCACCCAGGGAGCACTTGTGCTTTCACTCAATACATATTCTACTGATAGTATGTGAGGGAGTCCTGGACTAGGGGGTCCTCGGGCGTCCGGACTATGGTACGTGGGTCGGACTGATGGGCTGTAAAGATACCAGACCGAGGATTATCTCCCGTGTCCAGACACGACTCTCCTTGGCATGGAAGGCAAGCTTGGCGTCCCAATATGAAGATACCTTTCTCTGTAACCGACTTTGTACAACCCTAGTCCCCCTCGGTGTCTATATAAACCGGAGGGCTTAGTCTGTAGAGAAGGATAATCATAGTCAGATAGCCTAGACTTCTAGGGTTTTAGCCATTACGATCTCGTGGTAGATCAACTCTTGTAACCCCCATACTCATCAATATTAATCTATCAGGACGTAGGATTTTACCTCCATCAAGAGGGCCTGAACCTGGGTAAAAATTGTGTTCCCTGTCTCCTGTTACCATTGACCTCAGACGCATAGGTCGGGACCCCCTACCCGAGATCCGCCGGTTTTGACACCGACATTGGTGCTTTCATTGAGAGTTCCGATGTGTCGTCATCAAGAGGTTCGATGGCCCCGTCAATCATCCACAACAACATTGTCCTGGGAGAGACCTTCCTCCCCGGACAGATCTTTGTGTTCAGCGTATTCGTACTGCGGGCCAACTCGCTTGGCCATATAGAGCAGATCGATAGCTACGCCCCCGGCCATTAGGTCAGATTTGGAAGCTTGAACTATGTTGCGGACATCCGCAGATACTTGATCTTCGACGGATTCGAGACTGCGGCAGTAGCCGCTCCCTGTCACTGTTGGATTTCGGGTTCCGGCAGACCCTTGAGGTTCGAACACTCGGGTGTGCGCGGAGATTTCGCCTCCTACCTACCTGCACCCCTCTGCCTCACTAAGATCTAAGCTATGGGAAGAACGACACAAGAGACACAGGGTTTATACTGGTTCGGGCCACCATTGTGGTGTAATACCCTACTCCAGTGTGTGGTGTGGTGGATTGCCTCTTGGGCTGATGATGATGAACAATACAAGGAAGAACAGCCTCGCGAGGGTCTGTTCTTGGCTGGGGGGATGAACTGCTAGGGGGAGTTCAGTCACCCTTCTCTCTCTCTCAAATTTCGATCCCTCCTTCCTACTATGGTGGCTAGTCCTATTTACAGAGGCCCTGGTCCTCTTCCCAAATATCGAGCGGGAAGGGAGCCGACAATGGCAGGCTAATTTGAAGGGGGACAGCTAGTACTAGTTATCCTGACAAAAGTAGTCTTCGCCTGCACAAAGCTCTGGTGGTGACGCCGTCTTGGGCTCCACGATGACCTCCGTCTTGCAGTCCTCCTGGTCTTGGTCTTGTTGCACCGAAATGGCAACCTTTGCCTGATGCCTCGGTACTCCGCGGCTGCGCTTGCTCCCTTTGCACCAAAGAGGAAAGGGGGACACTACGCGGGCTGGCGCCCGCCTGGCACCTTTGGTCGTCATGGCTTGCATCACGGGCACCTCGTGAGGTACCCCGCCTTGATCTCTTCGCCTCCTCGCGAGCCAGCCTGATGAGGCCGTGCCTGAGGAAGCTCTGTGTCGTCCGCCCCGCGAGGCTTGGCCCCTCGCGAGGGTCTTGGGTCTGTGTTGATGAAAATGGGCCGTGCTGGGCCCCCCTTTGAGCCACGCCACAGGCCGCAGGCAGGCAAGTCTGGGGACCCCCGTTCCCAGAACACCGACAGTAGCCCCCGGGCCCAAGGCGCGCCTGGACTTGGCCGTGCAGGGAGGCGGAAGGGCAAGAGCGAAGCGCCGCGGGCCCTAACAGCCTGCGGCCTTGGGCGCCGCGTGGCGGTTGATTGGACGTGGGCGTCTCCACTTCTCCATGGCGCCTCGGCAACTGCACGGATTGGACAAGTCCCTGCATGGAAAGCGGGTCATGATTACCTGCAATCATGGAGGTCGGCGGTTGACCTTCGCCGGCCATAAGTACGGAACGACGCGTGCCCTTCCAGTCCATCCCTTCTTGCTTCTCCTTCTTCTCGGTCCTTGCTCCGTCTTGCTGCGATGGCTCCGATCCGCCGGTTCTCGATGGCAAAGAAGGAAAAGGCTCCCCGAGAGGAACCAGACCCGCTCCTGTCGAAGAAACGGCTCGTCCTCCGCGGCCCGGACGAGGGGGCTCATCAGGTGGTGTCGAGGCCCCGGTGCGAGCGGGCACCGCCGGGGTTCCCGCTTCCCTTGTACGCCCACAACAAGGGCCCTGAAGGAGCTGATGCTGATCGCCACGGGCGGCGCCGCCATCGGCGCCAACGGGTCACGAAGGTGTGGGTCGTCCCCCCTGGGGTCCACACCGAGGGCTCCTCCCGAGAGTTCGTGTTCCACGCCGCCATGCCTCCTCAGTCTTGGATTTGCCTTCCTCCCTTCTTCGCCTCCATCATCCCGCGGGGAGAGCCCCTGGAGCTTTGGCTGCAGCACGCCAGCTACAGCACCCTCGCGACCGAGGCAGAGGTCGCGGTCGTTGCCCTGGGCGAGGTCTTCATGACTCGGGACTGGAGCAAAATCGCCCGGGTTTGCAGGACAAGGGGCGCCTTCGCGGTCCACTTGGATTACGACGGTGCTTCGGTGATGTTCTTCAAGGTCTTTGATGCGAACGGGCACCGGCTGGAGTGCTGCCCAGGGAGAGGTGGCCGGGACCCTTCTGCGGCGAGGACTGGGCCCGCTAACCGCTCCCTTGGCGGCTCCTCAGGCGGCGAAGGCATCGGAGGTTCCAGCGACTCCGGTGAGCTCTTCGCAACTTCGGAGACGAGCGATGACAGCTATGAGCCCCCGAGCCGGCGCCGCTCCTGGAGTAGAGCGGGCTCGTCGGGCCGCCGCTGACTCTGATCTGGATGGGGTTGGCGCCGGTGCTTGACGGCCCACTATTGATGATGGCGTCTTCTGCAGGGGCGCGCGTAGTTAGTGTCCCTTTAGGATCTGTTCCCTGCGAAGAATCAAAGACGCATCCCGTGGGGGCTTGTAAGGTGCCTGTGATCCTATTTTGTTAATATAACCCTTGTCGTAGAATTGTGAGAGTTGCTCATTCCGTCTTAGCTCAGTCCTCCCTTTTGAACCTCACGAGGGCTTGGTGCTCTGTGCCGACAGGTCCTAGTCCCAAGGCGGCTTCAGCCGTCGCTGGTATGCCAGGTCGTGATGCCGTGGTCAAGGTTAGGAGGTGAGCGACCCAGAGTCCGGTAAGATCCCCTGAGTCGCGATGCTCAGGAGGTCCCATTTGGCGCTCAAGCAGCCGTCGTTCGGTGAGAAAGGAGAGCGGCGTTGCTAACACGGGATTGCATTAGGTGCGGGGATGGTGCCACGGTAGCTGGCGCTTCTGGGTGATGACTTATCTCGAGAATCAGGGGCCGCTCTCTGGTGTGTCGCCGGGTCCGTGCATCGGCAGGCGCAAGGTTGCTCGGCGAGGTCCTCGTGTGTCCCTCCCCTCTCGCCTTTGCTCCCCTTTCTGGTTCGTGCTCTTGAAGATGTCTCCCTTGGCCTTGGCCCCACGACCGAGGCCGAGGCACGTGTCCTGTCTTCTGCAGCACTGACGCGGGTCCTCACCCACATCTACCTTCACGATCCCGGCGTCGACCTCGACAGCCTGCTGGAGCCAGTAAGCGGCGAGCGTGCCGCTGCCGCTGCCGAGGCCGTGAAGGGTCGCCCGGAGGCTCTACTGGGGAAGTTCCGGGCCTTCAGCACCAAGCCGAAGCAAGGCGCTGTCGACCCCATTGCTCCATGAGGCGAACCCACTCCGCGCTGCTCCACCGCCGACAAGTGACTCCGTTGTGGCTCCTGTCCTGCCTTTAATTCCTGCACATGTATCATGCCTCGGGGAGGCGTTTAAACTTGCGTTTGGCATTGAGATAACAGTGTGGACTGTAATATTTGCTTTTCAATTCCTTGAAATTTGTGCTTTTCCTTCCTACTTGCTTATGTTCTACGCCGGCAGAGCCCGGCCCCGCGCATACCTCACCCAGCGTTAGTCCCGACCGGAAACCAGGACGGTGCCAAGGAGTGAGGGGCTACGTGACAAGTTAGGCTCCTGAGTCGCAATGCTCAGGAGTCCCCCTTGGCGCACGAACAGCAAGTAGGGAGGTGTGATGTGGGTGGATCTACCGTTCTACGTCTGCAGAGCCCGGCCGCGCGCATACCTCAACCGCCATTAGCCTTTCGGAACTAAGGAGTGAGGGGCCACGTGACCAGTTAGGCTCCTGAGTCGCGATGCTCAGGAGTCCCCCTTGACGCTCAAACGGCCTTCGTACCTTGGCTCCGCTCGGGGAGAGACGCACGACGAACCAGGCCCGGGGGGGCCTGGCTGGGCGGCGTGCGTCTGGGCGTGACCCAGGCGCAGCCCCCGTGCCCAGCCCCCTCGCGCGGCACTCCCGAGGGGAGGCGTTACGATGAGGCAAGACACTGAGCTCTGGGCTCCCTGAGGTTGATGCGGCCCGGGGGCCACCCTCAGTTGTTTATCACCAGCGCGGAGCATAGCGCTTCCGTATGTGTACGGGCATAGCCGCTCCTCGGCAGTGTCGTCAGCCAGCGCGGAGCATGGTGCTTCCACTGGTACGTGGGAGGGGGCCCCCTCCGGGAGGAGCCCCCGGGGCGTGTACAGCCCCGCCCTGACACGTGGCTGGCACGGTAGGGCCTGGCGAGGTGTATCTGGGCACCCGTGAGCCAGCGCGGGACTCACAGGGCCCTACCTCTAGGCGGGTTGCGCCGGGCACTGGGCCTTATCTTGTGATGTGTCCCTGCAAATTCGGTTAGATGTCGACACTCTACGTCCTCAAGTCCCGGCCCTCGAGTTGGTCTCAGCCGTCGCTGGTATGCCAGGTCGTGATGGCGTGGACAAGGCCAGAGGGTGAGGGCTGGAGAGCCAGTAAGAGCCCTGAGTCGCGATGCTCAGGTACCCCCCCCCCTTTAACGTGCAAGTGGTTGGCATGGAGAAGAAGAGGTGCCGTGGACCGGCATCAAATAATCAAGCATGGTGGGTCGAACGCATAACCGAAAATAAACGCAAATGGGATACATGCCGCTGGGTCTGGCCCGAGCGGCTTGGGGATCATGCAGCCCGAGGGGCGCCCCCAACAAGGTAAGCTAACAACAGGAAATAAAAGGGATACACGCCGCAGGGACGGACCCACGCGGCCTGGGAATAATGCAGCCCTGGGGGCGCTCCCATGTGGAAGTGAAACTTGAAAGATGTCACCTGATGACGTTAAGGACGAAGGGGTGTTGGTGTAGCAGACTCGGTGGGCTACGGAAGCCGATCCTCACGAGCCCCCAGCCTCAGGGGCCTCGGGAGGCTCCGGAGGCGCTGGTGGCTCCTCGCGGACCATCTCCATCTCCGCCAGGGCCGCAGAACGCCTGGCCTCTTGTGCCTCCATGATGCCCCTCATGAGGCGCGGGTACATGGCAGCCGCACTCGGCAAGCCGTAAGGCATGCGAACGTAGTTGTGGGGTGGACCTCCACAACGCCCCACTCGCGAGGGCCAGAGGCGCTCCAGAGAGGTGACTCGGTTGAGCCCTGGTATGTCGATGCAGACGCGCAGCCCACCATCCTCGCCCGGATGGGGAGCCACTGCTGGTAGGTGCCGGCCGCCTTTCATGACTCTTGACTCCTATAGCTCCTGAATGGCCTTGCTGACGAACTCCTGAGGGTCTGGCTCTCCTTGCCTTACTCCTTCTTAGGGGAAACATGCTTCGAAACACGCCTCCATGTGGTGCCCAAGCGCCTCCCTCGTGACCCTAGCCAGGTCGGTGGCCCTCCAGGGGAGAGCCCCCGAGCCCTGCCTGAGGAGGGCGCCGGGCGCGCTTTCCTATGCGATGGAAGGAGGTTCCCCCTAGGAAGGCACGGGCCCAGAGGGGCCTGCCTCCTGAGGGGTCGGGCCGGATGATGTCTTCTTCTTCTTGGGGGCGGTCTCGGGAAGCCTCCTGCTTCCGCGATCCGGGTCTTCCAATGACGCGGCCTGAAAGGCTCGTTCCAGGGAACACACCGCGTCCTTCTCTTCACAGGGCACCGTGATGACTCCGCCACTTCCTGGCATCTTGAGGACGTTGTAGCCATGGTGAGTTATGGCCATGAACTTGGCCAGCGCTGGGTACCCAAGGATGGCGTTGTACAGCAGGCGAATGTGAGCGACGTCGAAGTCGATGAGCTCGGTGCGGTAGTTGTCGCGTGCCTCGTAGGTGACAGGGAGGCGGACCTGCCCAATCGGGACCGTGGAGCCGTCGGTGATTCCGGAGAAAGGCTTGGTTGGCTGAAGCTGGCTGTAGGGCACTTGGAGATTGTTGAATGTTTCCACGGACAGGACATTGAGCCCTGCCCCACCATTGATGAGGGTCCTGGTAACCACCACGTTGCTGATGATTGGGGAACAAAGCATCGGGAGGACTCCGGCTTTAGCCGCACACTTGAGCTGATCTGCTGAGCTGAACGTGATGGCGCATGCCGACCACCTGAGAGGGCGCGTGGCTTCGAGCCTGGGGAGGACTGCATTCACTTCACGGGCGAACTGCTTGAAGATGCGTTGAGAGGCTGGGGCTTGAGCCCCGCCCAAGATGCAGGCGATCGCGCACGGCTCCTGGAAGCCCCCAGCCCCCTCGTCCTGGTGGCGGTCCTCGTTTCTCCTTGGCTGCGGCGGCAGTGGAGGGAGGCCTGTGTTGCCTTGCGGGCGATCCTCGCGAGGCTGATCCCTCTAGTCTTCCTCTCGAGGCGGGTCTTGCCAGCGATCCTCGCGAGGTTGATCACGCCACCCTTGGCGCGGCCCACGGTCTTCCTAGCGTCCTGCGTTCCTTCCTCCTCCTCGACCGTAGCCCCGGTCACCGCGGTTGGGGCGGCGGCCGATCCTTCCTTCTCGCACGGCTCGGAGCTCTTGACATTCGTTGGTGTTGTGGGTGTGGAGGTCGTGGTACACACAGTACCGACTGCCCTTGGAAGGTTCGGGCTGATCTCTGCCCCGCTTGGTGTCTGGTTCTGCTGCGAGCACGGCAGCCCCCTTGCGCTTCACATCCTTGGCCTTGGGCTTCTTCTCTTCTGGGTCTGCGGCAGGTAGCTCGAGGAGGGAGAGACGCCCTTCCTCAGCCCTGGCGCACTTGGTTGCCAAGTTGAACAGCTCCAAGGAAGTGCCCAGGTCTTCATGCATCGCCAGCTCCTCCTTCATCTTGACATCGCGCACGCCGTCGGAGAAGGCTGAGATGATGGCCTCCTTAGTCACCCTGGGAATCTTGAGGCGTGCATTGTTGAAGCGCTGGATGTACTTCTGCAGGGTCTCCCCGGGTTGTTGCTTGATGCGGCGCATGTCGCTCACGGCGGGTGGCCGGTCGCGAGTACCTTGGCAGTTAGCGATGAAGCGGGTGCGCATCTCGTCCCAGGAGGAGATCATGCCTGGAGCCAGGTTCAGGAGCCAGGTGCGGGCCCCGTCCTTGAGCGCCATGGGAAACCAGTTCGCCATGACCTTCTCGTCTCCGTTGGCAGCTTCGATGCCCAGCTCGTAGAGCTGGAGGAACTCCGCAGGGTCAGCCGTGCCGTCGTAACGAGGAGGCAGGTCTGGCTTGAACTTGCCGGGCCACGCGACGCTGCGTAGCTCGGTGGTGAAGGCACGGCAGCCTGCTATAGCCACGGGAGGCCTTGGGTGACGGAGAGCTTGGTCTTGCATGTCCCCACGCGCTGCAGCTGGGAGCAGCGCGGGGTCTTAACGTGCGGGAGCAGGAGCATGGTCGCGACGTGCTGGGGCAGGGAGCGCCCAGGTGGCTTCTTGCGGGCGAGGGACTTCCTGGCAGCTCTGCTCTTGCCGCGCTGGCACCTGACGGAGCGGGTTCCGCCCAGGGGCCACGCGCCTTGGAGCCATGGCGCCTTCTTGAGGAGGAGGCGGCCGGGGCGCCGCCGGAGCTTCGTCGCCCGCGCGGGGCGGGGTGCGGTGCAGCGGAACGGACGGCGCAGGAGAGCCCCCTGCGGCGCGGACGAGCTCGGCGACGCGGTCTAGCCATTCTTCATAGACGTCGCCGACAGGACGGTAGCGCAGGAGCTCGTTTGCCGCGATGAGCGCAGCTCGAGCCTCCATGGGTGCGCGGAGCGCGCGGGACGAAGAACCAGCTGGGGTGAGCGAGGGAGTTGCGGTGTGGCCGTCTTGCCACACGAACGGATGCTGAGACGATGCTTGCTGCTCGTCCCCCGCCGGGCCGGTGGCGGCGTTGATGGCAGGTGACGGGGAGCGGCGAGGACGCCCACCGACAGGAGCCGTCTGGGCGACGCGGGAAGCGAGAGTGGCCCGGCGCTCGGCGCGGGCCCGACGAGCGTCAGACATGGGCTCGATGGTCGGAGGAGAATGGGGTGGTGGAAGACGAATTCCGGCGCACCCCTACCTGGTGCGCCAAATGTTGGATTTCGGGTTCCGGCAGACCCTTGAGGTTCGAACACTGGGGTGCGCGTGGAGATTTCGCCTCCTACCTACCTGCGCCCCTCCGCCTCGCTAAGATCTAAGCTATGGGAAGAACGACACAAGAGACACAGGGTTTATACTGGTTCGGGCCACCATTGTGGTGTAATACCCTACTCCAGTGTGTGGTGTGGTGGATTGCCTCTTGGGCTGATGATGATGAACAATACAAGGAAGAACAGCCTCGCGAGGGTTTGTTCTTGGCTGGGGGGGACGAACTGCTAGGGGGAGTTCAGTCACCCTTCTCTCTCTCAGATTTCGATCCCTCCTTCCTACTATGGTGGCTAGTCCTATTTACAGAGGCCCTGGTCCTCTTCCCAAATATCGAGCGGGAAGGGAGCCAACAATGGCGGGCTAATTTGAAGGGGGACAGCTAGTACTAGCTATCCTGACAAAAGTAGTCTTTGCCTGCACAAAGCTCTGGTGGTGACGCCGTCTTGGGCTCCATGATGACCTCCGTCTTGCAGTCCTCCTGGCCTTGGTCCTATTGCACCGAAATGGCAACCTTTGCCTGATGCCTCGGTACTCCGCGGCTGCGCTTGCTCCCTTTGCACCAAAGAGGAAAGGGGGACACTGTGCGGGCTGGCGCCCGCCTGGCGCCTTTGGTCGTCATGGCTTGCGTCACGGGCACCTCGTGAGGTACCCCGCCTTGATCTCTCCGCCTCCTCGCGAGCCAGCCTGATGAGGCCGTGCCTGAGGAAGCTCCGTGTCGTTTGCCCCGCGAGGCTTGGCCCCTCGCCAGGGTCTTGGGTCTGTGTTGATGAAGATGGGTCATGCTGGGCCCCCTTTGAGCCACGCCGCAGGCCGCAGGCAGGCAAGTCTGGGGACCCCCGTTCCCAGAACACCGACAGTCACCATGATGAACATGACTTAAATTTGTCATCGAACCATGCCCAGGAGATAGAACCTGCAACTGCTCCGGTTCTAGATCCGGAGCAGATCACGCCATCCGAGGATGGGACGCTGAACCCCGTCACGGAGGCAGCAGACTCAGCGGCGTTGGAGCCGCACACAGACCCAACCTCAAGTGAGATCTATGTTACCAGAACCTTGGGCATGTTTCCGGCTACAGGTTCCGAAGCATGTGTGTCCACGCACGACGAGCTTGATCGGGAGTTGATCATTGAATTCAGCTCCGCGGACATCTTCCGGTACTCGCCTTTAGGCGACGTGCTAAACTCATTAAAAACACTCTCCTTAGCGGAGGGACTCACAACCAAATTATATCCGGTTCGAACTGGAGGCTGATGTCGAATTTCGCTTCCCACCCCCCGCCCACTTAATAGCCACTGTCAAAGACTTAACTGACATGCTCGATTACGGCTCCGACGACATCGACGGTACGGACGATGATGCCAGAGAAGAAGAGGCCCAAAAACCGCCATTTACCGGACGCTGGACGGCCACTTCCTCATATGACGTAGACATGGTGGATGCACCAAAAGAGAATAGCGGCGATGACAAGGAAGATCCAGTTGAGGATAAACCTCCCGAGATACAACAAAAGCACTAGCATTAGCGGCACCGCTCTAAGTCACGCTGCAGCAAAGACAGCAACACCGGCACAGGAGAATATAACACTCCGGACGGTGCCGAAGACAATGAAGACCCTGTTGAGGAAACTTCCGAACAAGATGAATGGGAATACGGGAAAGTTATCCCTGGTGAACAGGCCACGCACAAAGACTCGGAGGACAGTAATTATCTTCCGCTCTCCAGGGATGAGGCGAGCCTCGGCACCGAGGATTTTATCATGCCTGAGGAACCTCTCGAGCAGGAGTGCTTCAAGCGCCAGCTAATAGCCACTGCAAGGAGCTTGAAAAAGAAACAGCAGCAGCTTCAAGCTGATCAAGATCTGCTCAATGATAGATGGACTGATGTCCTGGCAGCCGAGGAATACAGCCTCAAGCACCCAGCCAAAATTTACCCAGAGCGCAAATTGCTACCTCAGTTCGATGACGAGGCGTTGGAGCCCGTACCATCAACGCGCAATGCAGCTGATCGACGAACACGTGGTCGGGATAAAGCGGCAACTCAAGCCGAACACCATCCTGCCCTACCTCACCGTAAAGGAAGAGATAAAACAGCTCGAGGACACACATATGACCTACGGCATGACCTAGACAGTAGAGAAGGTCAAAACAAATCGATCTATGGATCACGGGGATGTGCCCCGACACACGATAACGGCTATCTAGTCGGATGCAATAGTCATACTCACGCCCGGGCTGAAAACCGTAGACAGACTCCATCCGAGCTATGTCGCGACGTGGCACGATATAGATGGGCCGCTCACCCACTTTGCTTCACCGACGAAGTAATGGATCACGAATTCTCGGAAGGGTTTAAACTCGTAAACATCGAATCATATGATGGGACAACAGACCCCGCGCCTTGGATCGAAGACTTTCTTCTTCACATTCATATGGCCCGCGGCGATGATCTCCATGCCATCAAATACCTCCCACTAAAACTCAAAGGACCAGCCCGGCATTGGTTGAACAGTCTGCCTGAAAACTCCATCGGCAGCTGGGAGGACTTGGAAGAGGCCTTCCTTGAAAACTTCCAAGGTACATATGTTCGACCTCTGGATGTCGATGACTTAAGTCACATAATTCAACAGCCCGAAGAGTCAGCCAGGAAACTCTGGACTATGTTCTTAACGAAAAAGAACCAGATCATCGACTGTCCAGATGCCGAAGCCTTGGTGGCCTTTAAACACAGCGTCCGGGATGAATGGCTCGCCCGACACCTGGGCCAAGGGAAGCCGAAGTCCATGGCAGCCCTTACGGCACTTATGACCCGCTTTTGTGCAGGCAAAGATAGCTGGCTAGCCCGTAGCAATAATAGTGCAAGCGAACCTGGCACTGCGGAAGCCAAAAATAGCAACGGCAAGCCCCGACGCAACAAACACAAGCGTCGAAACAACGGTGATAATACCAACGACACGGCGGTCAACGCCGGATTCAGCGGCTCCAAGTCCGGCCATCGGAAGAAGCCGTTCAAAAGGAACAATTCGGACCCATCCAGCTTGGACCGCATACTCGATCGCCCATGCCAGATACACGACACTCCTGACAAACCAGCCAATCACACCAACAGAGAGTGTTGGGTTTTTAATTAGGCCGGCAAGTTAAATGCAGAGAACAAGGAGAAGGGGTCTCAAAGCAAGGACGATGACGAGGAGCCCCGGTCACCGAACACAGGGGACAGAAGAAGTTTCCCCTCCAAGTTAAAACGGTAAATATGATATATGCTACCCACATCCCCAAGAGGGAACGCAAGCGCGCGCTCAGGGATGTCTACGCGATGGAGCCAGTCGCCCCAAAGATCAACCCATGGTCTTCCTGCCCGATCACTTTTGATCACAGGGACCACCCGACCAGTATCCGTCATGGCAGTTCAGCCGCACTGGTCCTCGACCCAATCATTGATGGATTTCACCTCACGCGAGTCCTCATGGACGGTGGTAGCATCCTGAACCTGCTCTATCAGGACACAGCGTGCAAAATGGGCATTAATCCATCAAGAATCAAGCCCACAAAGACTACCTTTAAAGGAGTCATACCAGGTGTAGAGGCCCGCTGTACGGGCTCAATCACACTAGAGGTTGTCTTCGGATCTCCGGACAACTTCCAAAGCGAAGAGTTGATCTTCGATATCGTCCCCTTTCACAGCGGCTATCACGCACTGCTCGGACGAATCGCATTTGCATGCTTCAACACGGTGCCACACTACGCTTATCTTAAGCTCAAGATGCTCGGTCCACGCGGCGTCATAACAGTCAATGGAAACATGAAACGCTCCCTCCTTACCGAGGAGCACACCGTTGCGTTAGCAGCAGAAGTACAGAGAAGCCTCCTCGAGCAGAACCTTAATTCATCGGCCGAGCTCCCGGACACTGTCAAACGAGTCTGGACTACTCTAGAGTAGGACAGCCCATCTCGTCAAGAGCTCGACTAGCAATGCAGCCTCTGTCCCAGTCCCAACCAAGAAGCGGCATTCAAAATACCACGGGCATAGACGGAGGCATAACTATCTTGTGATCCATAATACAGCTCGACCGCTCCTGGACACACATACTTTCAATTTTTTCCCTTTTTACCCTTTTTAGTTCTTTTTCCATAGGTTTCTTCTGACGACCTGATCATCGGTCCTCTCGGCAGGATGGATACACCAAGATGGCAAGAAGCACTGGAGTACAAGGGAATTCTTAGATGGTCTCTTTAACGATCACTCTACCTGCTTTGAGGACCCGCACGCAGCTCTCCCTTGGTTGTGGCATGTTAAATTGCCTGGCTGCTTATCGCACCACTTGTACAAATACACTTTGCCATATTAATCAAACTATAATGGAAACAACTTGCGGCCCAACTTTTGCGGCACTAGCTTACTACCCTTTTTTCCTTTTTCTTTGATGATTTTTCTCAAAGTTGCGACCATACACTTTGGTACGCTTTAATCGGCCAGGGGCTTCATCGCGACCCATCAGACGGCAACAAAGTCCGCACACTTTCTACAACATAGTTCGGAACCCCAAATTTAGCATTATATGCATTGGCTCTGAATCATGTCTTTGGTCAATAGTTGGCTTTCCCGGCTCCTATGCTTACTACCTTACGTTCCGCTATATTGGCTAGGGTAGTAAAGGGAGAACTACTGCGATTGTGTCCTGGCTATCCGGATGAGCACCTCAATAGAGAAAGCCGAAACTGACTGTCATGATGCGGCGAGAGCCGGTCAGCTCTTCGGAGGTTTCAAATCTTTAGCGATTTTTTCCGCATTATGCGATGAATCGGCTTTTTACCCGATCAGGTGTTTACTACCCTAGTTTGGATACTAGGGGTTGCGCCTAAATTTTCATTGTAGAACTCCAATGGCTAAGTGAGGGTGATAAAGCCACATAGTCTGATTGCCTGCTTCGTTGCGCTAGACACCTCCTTTAAGGACCAAACAAATTGGATCCATAGTGTTTAGATTCCACCCCGAACACCCTCATACTACCTACGTGGGGGCTGAAGCCGACGATTGGCCAACTCTCAGAATTTCATAAAAACAGCCGCACAGGAGGTAAAATATTAAACAAACATTATATTACATAGCCAAACTTGTTTTTATATTACAGGGCGAGACAATATAACTGTATTCATTCGAAGAGTACATCCTTCATACACTGCTTCGCCACAATGCGGGATCCCTCAAGGATTTCGCTAAAATATCGCTCGAGCTTGCGGTGCTCCTTGCACACGGGCGGTCCTTCAGTCGCGACCGTCGCGGCATTCATCTTCGCCCACTGCATCTTGACACGGGCGAAGGCCATCCGCGCACCTTCGATACAAAACCGATCGCTAGATGGCGTCAAGACGAGGGCAGGTATCGACTAGCCGCTTCACGAGACCGAAGTAGCTGCCGGGTATAGCTTCGGCTGGCCACAGCCGGACTACAATGTCGGGACCCCGATTCTAAGTCACAGCGATCTAGCATGTAACACCTCATATCACTTTGCGGCCTCACGCACGGTATCCCCACGGTGTCGCCTTACCATGGCCCAGGACCGTTTGCGCCTTTTGGCTCATGTATATGACAGTGTCGCTAGCATCCATATGCCAGAGAACCCAGGCCGACATGGCTAGTCGTGAACCCGAAGCGGCACAGACCTATGGAGACAGGCATACATGAATCACATCGAGCATGTCGGTCAACAGCGTATGAATCCGGGCTGTAGCACTGGGCTAACAGGACTCCGGGGAACCCGGGCTGTAGTAGGCTAGGCAGGACTCCGGAAGTCACCGCGTGACATTTCCCCGAAGGGACAGACATAGGAACGAAGTGGAACACACGCCGGCCAGTCAAGTGTTCTGAGCAGTAGTGCTGGGCTAGCAGGACTCCGGTGATCCGGGCTGTAGCGGACTACTATGGCTCAAGGAAGCACTAGACTACATTTCCCCATAAGAGAGGCTGCCAAGGATAAACAACTAGATTGTCGGATCCCACACATAGTAGTACACGTCACACGTACGCATAACATGCAAGTATGTGTTGTACAACATGGCATCACAAAATAACGCAAACTCATATAGATAAAGGCTCAGAAGAGCCACATAACATTAATACAAACAGGGGTCACATGACCCATCATTCAGAGCATACAAGCAACGGAAGCATTACATGTCTGAGTACAGACAACTACAAAAGAAAAAGGCTAAGAAGTCTAACTATCTACAAGTCCCTCCCAAGGGCACAAGATCGTAGCTGAGGTGCAAGCTACTCGTCAAAGTCCAAGCGGTACTACTAGTGAGACAGATGTCTCACCTGCAAAACATAAATAAAGCAAACATGAGTACAAAGGTACTCAGCAAGACTTACATCAGATCCTATCATACATGCATTTGTATCAAGAAGGAAATTTGGGGTTTAGTTGTAGCAATCCAGCATTGACTCAGTGGCTATCCTGTTCTACGACAACGAGAAACTTCTTTGAGGTGAGGCAGCGCACACGAGTCCACTAATCACCACATCAATACACCACTATGGATTCATCCTTGTCTTCTTACAAGAAGGCCATCCATAGCACTCACACTTTTCTTGAGCATTTTAAAGTATCCACTTTAAGTTGTCTATGTACCACGTAAGCATCCAAGAAGTCCATAACCGAGGACACGGCTATTCGAATAGATCATGATAACCCTGCAGGGGTGTACTTCTTCACACACGCTCCCACCACTTATCACCATGTACACGTCATGTATCTCGGCAACCTTCAAGAGGAAGCCTGGCGAGGGTGTCGGCCATGACCTGACTAACCACACAAGACTCTAGTCCAGGTTTATCACCTATTCGGGTTCCATCCGCAAGGAGATCTGGCCGGGGTGTCGCTCACAGCCCCAAACGATGTGAGCAGGGTTACCAAGCTCACCATCGGGGTGCCACTTGGTACACCATGCCACTGTGCCTAGTCTGTCCCAAGCCCACCTGGCCGGGTGCCACTTGGTAGACTACTAACACTACCTACAACACCAGAAACTAATTGCAACTCCTGGACAAAGATCAAGTTGGCTAATAAGTCGAGAGAGCTTGGAGCGCCCGGAGCCCAATGTGTGGTAGTAACTAGTCATTGGACAACTTACACCGAACTCAGTTCTTAAGGACAGTTCCAGTGAGACAACCCACCATGTACTCCTACATGGCCTCTCACCGCTACCTTTACCAAATCGTGTTCACACACTTAACTCTCAGCACCAGAACATATCATACCACTCCAATTCATTCCCGATGAATCAGACCTGACACAACTCTAAGCAATAGCAGGCATGGCATGGTAGGAACACCACATGGCTCAATCAACTCCTACACATGCTAGTGGGTTTCAACTATTTAATGTGGCAATGACAGGTCATGCAGAGGAATGGGTTCAACTACCGCAGCATAAAGTAGCAGTTGAATCGTTGTTGTCCTAATGCAATAAAAGAGAGCAGGAGCGAGAGAGTGGGATTGTATCGGAATGAACAAGGGGGGTTGCTTGCCTGGTAGATCAACAGGGGGGCACTGCTCCTCAGACAGGTACTCTCGAACACTCTCCGGAGCAGGACCTATCGAGAAGGAACGGTGTCGGAAATCAAGCACAAGCATATGCAACAATATGATGCATGAACATGGCATGAGTAAGTGATGTTGTTGAGTTAATGCATCTAGCATTTATTTAGTTGAGGTCCATTTGAACCAAGGGTTCAAATGCAACTCCAAAATAAGCTCTTATAAATGCCATACATGTGTTTTCATATATACAGCATGTGTAGGTTGGTTTGTCATGCATGAAAATGGTACAGATGGATAGATTGAATTTTTCTGATCATTTTTCATATATAAATTATTTCAATCTGAGCTACGGTTGAATTTCTATGAATTTTTGAAGTTTATATCATTTTCTGGAATTTCCTAATTTATTTTAATACCAGAAAATGATATATTGTGTCAGCATGACAGCAGCATTGCGTCAGCAGTCAACCTGGGTCAAACCTGACGTGTGGGCTCCACACGTAAGTGTAACAGGTTAATTAACAGAGTTAATTACTTTTTAAACTAATCCTAAACTAAATTAGCAGAGCCGGGCCCCACATGTCATTGACCCTGGGTGGTCAAACACCAGGTCAACTGGGGGGTGGTTAGACCTGGTCAACCCCACCGGCGTTTAGCCGCCGGCGAGGCCGAACGCGGCGGAGGGGCTCGGGATCACCGTTCCGGCGACCAAAAGGATGGCGGGGACCACCGGGGCGTAGCCCGCGCTCGTCCGCACCGTTTGGAGCAAGTGGGAGAGGCGGGGGCGGCCGGAGCACGGCCAAGTGCGGGCGAGGGCTGTGGTGCATGGGGAAGCGAGTGGAGAGGCTCTACGGCCTCCTGGCGTCACCAGGAGCAGGGTGACGCGCTCGGCTGCGGGCTGCGGTGGCCAAGGCGACGGCGGCGACATGGACGGCGGCGGGGCGCTTTGGCCATCTATGAAATGACGGCTACGGCGAGCGGCAAGCTACGGGGTTAGGGGGAAAATGACCGAGGGCTCACCGCGGTCACGAAGAGCTTCTCGGCGAGCTCGGGGAGGCACGGACGGCGACGGATTTGACGGCAGCGATGCACGGCTGTGCGCGGAGATGACGGGTCGATGGCAACGCGACAGGGCGTCCGACGATGCTCGCGTTGAGGGGGGAGCTTCAAGGCGTCGAGGCGGACGTAGGGGACAGCACGGGGAGGCGAGGTGTGCCCGGTGGCTGCGGTGGAGCTGGGCGGCGCGCTGCGCTCCGCTCGGGTGCGAGGTGGAGGGGGACCAGAGAAGGGGGGAAGCACGGGGGAGAGTGAGAGAGGTTCGGGGGAGTGCGTGGCGTCGTCGGGGGCCTCCGGCGTCGAGCGGGGAAGCATGAGGTGGCCGGCGCGTGCTCGCGCGCGGCGAGCGCGTGCCCCTGTGCTCCTGGCGCGAGGAAGCGGATGACTGGCAATGCCAGTCGGCTGGGCCGGCCTGCTGGGCCGCTAGGCCAGGCCGACTGCATAGTGCCAGGCCGCAGGTAAGCACATGTAGGCTTTTCCTTTTTTTGTTTTCTTTTCTATTTTTCTGACATTTGTTTGGTTTAAATAAAATACTAAACCATTTTATTTTCTTATGCCAATTTTTGCAGGCGCTAATGGTATTATTCCAGAGCTCCTCAACAACTGGCATAATTTTTGGACAATATTTTATATATATATAAAAATATTTATCCAACGCAAATAATTACTGGATTAATTCCAAATGCCCAAAATAAATACTTATGAGCTCTTTAAAATATTGGTTTGATTTTTATCTCTGTCCAATATTTTCAGAGAGCAACATAAGCATTTTCTTGGACCCTTTTGGAGCAATTTTTACTTGGGTCATTTTCAGAAATGATCCTGAGGGTTTCACAAATCCCCATTTCAAATTTAAATGGAATTTAAACATGATGCAAACATGAAGGGCTAGCCTAGGTCATACCGGAACTAGGGATGTGACAACTCGCCCCCACTCAGAAGAATCTCGTCCCGAGATTCAGGAGTCGGCGGGAAGAAAGTGGGGCACTCCAGTCGTAGACGATCTTCACGCTCCCATGTAGCTTCTCTCTCGGAATGATGAGACCACTGAACCTTGAGAAACTTGATGTTATGATGTCGAGTGACACGCTCTGCTTGATCAAGAATGCGAACAGGGTACTCTCGATAAGTAAGGTTATCTTGGAGATCAAGCGTTTCGTGGTCCACTCCGCGGATAGGATCCGAGAAGCAACACCTGAGTTGAGAGACGTGGAAAACATCATGTACTCGAGAAAGATGTGGGGGTAGTTCCAACTGGTAGGCAACCTCTCCTCGTTTAGCGAGAATGCGAAAGGGACCAATGTAACGAGGAGCCAACTTGCCCTTGATACCGAAACGATGGGTACCCTTCAAAGGGGTAACCCAAAGGTAAGCCTTGTCGCCAATTTCATAAGCCACTTCCTTATGACTATGGTCACACTGGCTCTTTTGATGAGATTGGGCTGTTTTCAAGTTCTCACGAATGATGCGAACTTGCTCTTCTGCCTCCTGGATTATATCTGGTCCAAAGAATTGTCTTTCACCAGTTTCTGGCCAGTTCAAAGGTGTTCGACATCTTCGTCCATACAGAACCTCAAAAGGAGCTTTCTTGAGGCTGGATTGGTAGCTGTTGTTATAAGAAAACTCGGCGAAGGGAAGACACTTCTCCCAATCCATACCGAATGAGATAACACAAGCTCTAAGCATGTCTTCGAGAATTTGGTTGACCCTTTCCACCTGACCACTTGATTGAGGGTGGAAAGCGGTACTGAAGGAAAGATGGGTGCCCATGGCAGTTTGGGAACTCTTCTAGAAATGAGAAGTGAAAAGACTACCACGGTCTGAATTGATCTCTAGTGGAACACCATGAAGTGACACTATTCGAGAAATATATAAGTCAGCGAGCTGACTAGCAGTGATACTCTCTCGAACAGGTAGGAAGTGAGCCACTTTGGAAAGACGATCAATGACTATGAAGATAGCATTATTCCCTTTCTTGGTCCTGGGAAAGCCGGTGATGAAGTCCATACCAACTTTATCCCACTTCCACTCAGGAATAGCTAAAGGTTGAAGGGTTCCAGCAGGTCTTTGATGTTCTGCCTTAACGTGACGACAAACATTGCAGTTAGCAATAAACTGAGCAATTTCTCTCTTCATCCTAGTCCACCAGAACCTCTGGCGTAGGTCCTGATACATCTTAGTACTACCGGGATGAATCGTGGGAGGAGATTCATGTGCCTCCTTAAGGATTAATTGTCGAAGATGTTGATTCTTGGGAACCACCAAGCGACTCTCAAAGAAAACAACACCACGATCATCTATAGAGAAACTACCACCAATTCCCTTGTTAATGTTTCTCTTGATCCGGGAAATTCCCGTATCCTGCTTCTGAGCAGAGATGATTTGATCCACAAGAGTAGGTTTCGCCACCAAGGTAGAAAGGAATCCGTGAGGAGCAAGGTGAAGGTTGAGCTTACATAATTCCTCATGGAGAAGTGGTTGGCCCTGCTGCAACATGAGATTGTTGCAATAGGACTTACGACTTAGCGCATCAGCCATGACATTGCCCATGCCTGGGGTGTAGGTAATCCCTAAGTCGTAATCTGAGATCAACTCCAGCCAACGTCTTTGCCTAAGGTTCAAATCTGGTTGGGTGAAGATATACTTCAGACTCTAGTGATCGGTGTAAATCTCGCAACGTTTACCGAGAAGGTAATGTCGCCAGGTCTTAAGTGCATAGACTACGGCTGCAAGCTCTAGATCATGTGTAGGATAATTCTCCTCATGTGGGTGCAACTGTCGATATGCATAGGCAATCACATGGCGACCTTGCATAAGAATGCAACCTAGTCCCTGTCGTGAGGCATCACAATAGATAACAAAGTCCTTAGTGAAATCCGGTGGCACAAGTATGGGAGCAGAAGTCAAGCGTCTTTTCAGTTCCTGAAAAATGTGCTCACACTGTGGGGACCACTCAAACTTTTTATCTTTCTTGAGAAGTTCCGTGAGAGGTTTGTCCATTTTGGAGAAGTTCTCAACGAAGCGGCGACAATAACTGGCTAGACCAAGGAAACTCCTAACTTGCTTAACTGTTTCAGGCGGAGTCCAATCAAGAACGGCATGAACTCTCTCGGGATTGACAGCAATGCCCTTACCAGAGATTGCGTGGCTGAGATAGGTCACTTCTGGTAACCAAAATTCGCACTTGGAGAACTTGGCATAAAGGCGGTGCTCTCTGAGTTTCTCTAACACAAGTCTAAGATGTTCGGCGTGCTCTTCCTCGTTCTTCGAGTAAATAAGAATATCATCGAGGTAAACCACGACGAACTTATCTAAGTACTCCATGAAGATCGAGTTCATCAAGCGGGAGAATGTAGCTGGAGCATTGGTTAGACCAAAGGACATGACGGTGTACTCGTACTGACCATAACGAGTGACAAAAGCCGTCTTAGGAATGTCCCCATTTCTGATCTTGATTTGGTGATAGCCTAACCTCAAATCCATCTTGGAAAAGACTGAGGATCCAGCGAGCTGATCATATAGATCGTTGATCCTGGGGAGCGGATACTTGTTCTTTATCGTGACCAAATTAACGGGACGATAATCTACAACCATTCAGTCCGTACCATCCTTCTTCCTGACGAAGAGGACGGGGCAAGCCCAGGGAGAAGAACTAGGACAGATGAAACCCTTTTGCAAGGATTCATCGAGTTGTTTCTTAAGCTCAGCTAGCTCTAAGGGTGCCATCTTGTAGGGTCTCCTAGAAATTGGGGCGGTTCCTGGGATAAGATCTATGACAAACTCTACATCTCTGTCAGGTGGAATACCTGGCAGTTCCTCAGGAAAGACATCCGGAAAGTCACGGACTATCGGGATATCTTCAAGGTCAGGAAGAGGGTTGGCATTAAGGGAATAGAGTTGGCACTTTACAACTCTAGTGGAGACAGTGACTATCTTGCCAGATGGGTGTGTAAGCTGAACAGACCTTGTGTAACAATCAATCTTGGCATAATGAGCTTTCATCCAGTCCATACCCAAGATGATGTTAATATCTGTAGACTTGAGGGCTATAAGTGATGCAAGGAATACAAGTCTGTCAACAAGGATTTCATTACCATGGCTTACACGAGAAGTTTGCCATTTGGATCCAGGGGTTTGAATGACTAGTGGAGAGGGCATGTCACAAAATGACATGTTGTGCAAGTTAGCATAGCTTTTGGATATGAAGGAGTAAGATGCTCCGGTATCAAATAAAACCGATGATGGATGGCAATTGACAAGGAGTGTACCAAGAACGACATCTGGATCATCATGAGCGTCTCTAGCTGAGACGTGATGCACATGTCCACGTTCAGTGGAAGCTGACTTGACACTGATCATCTTGCGTGATGGCTTACCACGGCCAACAGACTTCTCAGGCTGGGGTGGAGCATAATTGGTTTGAGAGCAGTCATGTGCATCGTGTCCTGGCTCTCCGCATGTGAAGCAAGTCCCTGAGGTAGGACGTCGACCCGCATTGACAAGGGGTCTACCAATAGGTCTGGGTGGAGCATACTACTGAACTGGGTGAGGCGCCACATAAGATGGCCTCGGTGAATATCCGGGTGGAGGAGCGGAATTCGGAACCCAAATCCGGCGCTTCTGCGAAGTAGAACCGGAAGAAGAACCCAAATCACGGGTGTGCTTACGAGACTCCTCGTAAGTAAGTTGACCTGTTTCTGCGTTAATGGCCTTGTTCACAAGAGCCTGGAATGTAATGCAATGATGCAAGTGGAGATCACGACGCAACTTGGGGTTGAGACCCTTCCGGAACCTAGCCTGCTTCTTGGCGTCTGTGGACACCTCTTCTGTAGCATAGCGGGCAAGGTTCTCAAATTCCCTACTGTAAGCATCAACAGCCATCTTACTCTGGGTGAAACTACAGAACTCTTCTCTCTTGCGGTCAATGAGAACCTGAGGAATGTGATGCTCGCGAAAGGCCTCGGTGAAATCTCTCCAGGTGGTTATCTGGCCAGCTGGAAGCATAGCCTCATAGTTCTGCCACCAAAGACTAGCAGGACCTTCCAAGTGATAAGCAGCATAGGTGACCTTGTCACCTTCAGCTACGTTCGCAGAACACAGCTTGTGTGTGATACTACGAAGCCAGTCATCTGCATTGAGTGGTTCAATGGAATGATGGAAGGTAGGTGGTTTCAGACCAATGAAATCATAGATGGTCGCTGACTCTTTGTGCTGATGGGAGGTGTTCTCCTCAATACGTGCTAACAAGCGGTTAGACTCACGCTTGTTCCTCTCCATCTCTAACATGAACTCTGCCAACGAGGACTGATCGGGAGGATCCTCATCCCTACCATCTCTGTGGTTCCGGCTACGAGCAATAGAACTCCGATTAACCGACAACATCCTGAAGAACGAAACAAAGGAAACAAGGATGGATTCAGCATCATCATAAGGATGTAGAACATAGTAAGAGGAAAATACTATCTCTTGAACTCCTGGGACAATTCCGGCAGCATAACGGCAGTAGAATGCTCAAAATCAAACATTCTGCAAGGGCAGGGTAGCACCAAACTCAACTATGGAGACAGGCATACATGAATCACATCGAGCATGTCGGTCAACAGCGTATGAATCTGGGCTGTAGCACTGGGCTAACAGGACTCCGGGGAACCCGGGCTGTAGTAGGCTAGGCAGGACTCCGGAAGTCACCGCGTGACATTTCCCCGAAGGGACAGACATAGGAACGAAGTGGAACACACGCCGGCCAGTCAAGTGTTCTGAGCAGTAGTGCTGGGCTAGCAGGACTCCGGTGATCCGGGCTGTAGCGGACTACTATGGCTCAAGGAAGCACTAGACTACATTTCCCCATAAGAGAGGCTGCCAAGCATAAACAACTAGATTGTTGGATCCCACACATAGTAGTACACGTCATACGTACGCATAACATGCAAGTATGTGTTGTACAACATGGCATCACAACATAACACAAACTCATATAGATAAAGGCTCAGAAGAGCCACATAACATTAATACAAACAGGGGTCACATGACCCATCATTCAGAGCATACAAGCAAGGGAAGCATTACATGTCTGAGTACAGACAACTACAAAAGAAAAAGGCTAAGAAGTCTAACTATCTACAAGTCCCTCCCAAGGTCACAAGATCGTAGCTGAGGTGCAAGCTACTCGTCAAAGTCCAAGCGGTACTACTAGTGAGAAAGATGTCTCACCTGCAAAACATAAATAAAGCAAACGTGAGTACAAAGGTACTCAGCAAGACTTACATCAGATCCTATCATACATGCATTTGTATCAAGAAGGAAATGTGGGGTTTAGTTGCAGCAAGCCAGCATTGACTCAGTGGCTATCCTGTTCTACGACAACGAGAAACTTCTTTGAGGTGAGGCAGCGCACACGAGTCCACTAATCACCACATCAATACACCACTATGGATTCATCCTCGTCTTCTTACGAGAAGGCCATCCATAGCACTCACACTTGTCTTGAGAATTTTAAAGTATCCACTTTAAGTTGTCTATGTACCACGTAAGCATCCAAGAAGTCCATAACCAAGGACACGGCTATTCGAATAGATCATGATAACCCTGCAGGGGTGTACTTCTTCACACACGTTCTCACCACTTATCACCATGTACACGTCATGTATCTCGGCAACCTTCAAGCGGAAGCCTGGCGAGGGTGTCGGCCACGACCTGACTAACCACACAAGACTCTAGTCCAGGTTTATCGCCTATTCAGGTTCCATCCGCAAGGAGATCCGGCCGGGGTGTCGCTCACGGCCCCAAACGATGTGAGCAGGGTTACCAAGCCCACCATCCGGGTGCCACTTGGTACACCGTGCCACTGTGCCTAGTCTGTCCCAAGCCCACCTAGTCGGGTGCCACTTCGTAGACTACTAACACTACCTACAAACACCAGAAACTAATTGCAACTCCTGGACAGTTTCGGATTTCGGGTTCCGGCAGACCCTTGAGGTTCGAACACTGGGGTGCGCGTGGATATTTCGCCTTCTACCTCCCTGCGCCCCACTGCCACGCTAAGATCTAAGCTATGGAAAGAACAGCACAAGAGACACGGAGTTTATACTGGTTCGGGCCACCGTTGTGGTGTAATACCCTACTCCAGTGTGTGGTGTGGTGGATTGCCTCTTGGGCTGATGATGATGAGCAATACAAGGAAGAACAGCCTCGTGAGGGTCTATTCTTGGCTGGGGGGATGAACTGCTAGGAGGAGTTCAGCCACCCTTCTCTCTCTGTGTGTGTGATGCTACTCGATCCGATCCCAGCTTGTTTCTGGGTTGGCCGATTCTAGATCCCCTCTACCCTGGGGGTGGCTAGTCCTATTTATAGGCAAAGGCCCTAGGCCTCTTCCCAAATATTGAGCGGGAAGGGCGCCAACAATTGGCCATTTTGAAGGGGAACATCTGGTACACTTATCCTGACTAAAGTTGGTCTTCGCCTGCCAAAGGCTCTGGCGGTGACGCTGGCTTGGGCTCCACAATGACTTCCTCCCTGTCGTTGGGCTGGTCTTGGTCTTGTTGCACCAAAACGGGTGCCTTTGCTTGATGCTCTCGCCTACGCTTGCTCCCTTTGCACCAAAGAGGAGGAGGACACTGCGCGGGCTGGCGCCCGCCTGGCACCCTTGGTCGTCATGGCTTGCATCACGGGCACCTCGTGAGGTACCCCGCCTTGATCTCTCCACCTCCTTGCGAGCCAGCCTGATGAGGCCGTGCCTGAGGAAGCTCTGTGTCGTCTGCCCCGCGAGGCTTGACCCCTCGCGAGGGTCTTGGGTCTGTGTTGATGAAGATGGGCCGTGCTGGGCCCCTCCTCGAGCCATGCCGCAGGCCGCAGGCAGGCAAGTCTGGGGACCCCCGTTCCAAGAACGCCGACAGTAGCCCCGGGGCCCAAGGCGCGCCCGGACTTGGCCGTGCAGGGAGGCAAAAGGGCAAGAGCGAAGCGCCACGGGCCCTAACAGCCTGCGGCCTTGGGCGCCGCATGGAGGTTGATTGGACGTGGGCGTCTCCACTTCCCCACGGCGCCTCGGCGACTGCACGGATTGGACAAGTCCCTGCATGCAAAGAGGGTCATGATTACCTGCGATCGTGGGGGCCTACGGTTGGCCCTCGCCGGTTATAAGTACGGATCGGCGCGCGCCCTTCCAGTTCATTCCCCCTTGCTTCTCCTTCTCCTTCATGGCCCCGTTGAGGAGGTTCTCGGCCGCAGAGAAGGGGAAGGCTCGCCAGGTTGAGCCTGCCTCTCCCCCGCCCAAGCGCGGCCGAGGGCGCCCTCGCAAACATCCTGTGGCCACCACGGCAGCTCCCCGCGGCCGTGGAGACAATTTCCAGCACGGTGGCGGGCGGACTGCTGCAGCCGGGGGCCGCGCTTTGGTCGCGCATTCCCCTAGGTCGCGCTTTCGCGCTGCAGAGGTGCTGTTGGAGTTCGTTGTGTGGTCGGCGGAGCCGACTAGCACCCGGTTTCAACTTCCTCGCTTCCTCCTCAGTGAGCTCCTGCTGGCGCCCCGGGCGGCCTCTGGCTTCAGGCAGACGGCTGCTGCAGCCGGGCCTCATGGGCTTCACTGGAGGTCTCCGCAGCCGGGAGCCTGGCCTTGACCCGCGGTTGGCAGACGTTTGCCCGCGCGCGTGGCCTGAGCCGTCGGTGCACCCTGCACTTCAAGTTTGACGGCGATGCCACCCTCTACGTGAGGGTGTTTGGGGAAGATGGTCACCGCGCAGGGTGCTGCCCCGAGGATGGCGACCGCGACCGGGTACCCAGCCCCGGCGATGATGGAGAGGACAGCGCTCGCGTGATTGGCGGCGCTCAGGGTTCCCCAAGCTTCACCGGTTCTTCTTCAGGCGGCGACTCTTCTAGCGGTGGCCGCGGTCAGCCTCCACGCCGTCGTACCTGCTTGGGAGGTGGTAGCGTGTTTACCCGCCGTCGCGCTTCGGTGAAGCGCGAGAGGGAGTCTGCCTGAGCCCCGGAGGCAGCTCGAGTCTTCCCTGCAGGCCGGTGTGAGGCGAGCTGCACCTGATTTGTTCTTTCTTTTCCTTTTTCCTGCGTAAAAAGACAGTAGCGTGGAGCCCCGCGGGGGCGTGTTTGGGTTATTGATGTTAATCATCGCTTTGCTTCCGTTATCGTGCCTTCTGGCTACGTGCCCACGCGTGGATAGTTCCCGGCCCCAGCCGTGGGGGCGACTGACCCAGGCCATGTGTTCGTGTCGTGGTGCCCGTGGGGCACGGACTGGAGGGGTGCTCCTGTAATGGACCCAGGTCGTGAAACCTTTGAATGACTAGGACAGGAACACTCGCGAGGGCGCTCGGCTGCCCCCCTCGCGAGGCCTTGCATAAGAGAAATCGAGGCAGGAGAGTGAAAAGTCGACGAACTACGAGCCAAAGACGGCAATAGCTTCAATAAAACTTCGAATGAGAATGAACAAGCCAACTGCGGAAAGCAAATGAAAAAGCCGCGTCCGGCACCTAATCTAGTCTTCGACATCTTCTCACCAGCGCAGAGCTAAGTGCTGCCACTGGGCGTGGGAGGGAGCCCAAGGGCCTGAGGCCGGCGCTCCTGAGACTCCGGGGCGTGTACAGCCCCAACTCATTATTACGTGAGAGTGTCACGGGCGGCGAGCTTCATGGGCGTTGGCCTTCTTCACAGGCTCCGGGCCTTTCTTGGGGGAAGCAGGCTTCACGGGCATTTGCCCTCTTCACAGGCTCCGGGCCCTTTCCAAAACGTGACAGCTTCACAGGCTCTGGGCCTTTTCCAAAACGCAACAGCTTCACAGGCATTCGCCTTCTTCACAGGCTTTGGGCCTTCTCCAAAACGCGACAGCTTCACAGGCATTCGCCTTCTTCACAGGCTCTGGGCCTTTTCCAAAACGCGACAGCTTCACAGGCATTCGCCTTCTTCATAGGCTCTGGGCCTTTTTAGGGGTAGAACCTCCAGAGGTGCTGGATGTTCCATGCGTTCTGGACCGGCACCCCCTCCTGAGTCTCCAAGCGCGCGGAGCCGGGCCTGGAAACATGAACAACCTTGAACGGGCCCTCCCACATGGGAGAGAGCTTGTGAAGTCCCTCCCTAGAGAGAACCCGCCTGAGCATGAGGTCTCCTACCTCGAGAGTTCTGGGGCGGATGTTGTGGCAGTGATATCGTCGCAGTGCTTGTTGGTACCTCGCCGCTCGCAGCGCGGCTTCTCGGCGACGTTCCTCCCCCAGCACGAGGTCCATCCCCCGCATGGCGTCCTGCTGCGCCTCGTCGAACGCCAGGACCCGCGCGGAGCGACGTCTGACCTCGTGAGGGAGGACCGCTTCGGCTCCGCAGACCAGGAAGAACGGGGTCTCTCTAGTCGGCTTGGTCGCGGTTGTGCGGATGGACCACAACACGGACTGAAGCTCGTCGTACCAACCTCTGCCGCAGGCCTCCAGCTTCTTCTTGAACATCCTGGTCTTGATGCCCCTCAGGACCTCTGCGTTGGCTCGCTCGGCCTGGTCGTTGCTTCGGGGGTGCGCCACCGAAGCGTAGCATATCTGCGTTCCAAGGTTAGCACAGTATGATTTGAAGAGGTTACTGGTGAACTGCGAACCGTTGTCTGTGATGATGTGGTTCGGCACCCCGAACCGGCTCACGATGCCCCTGATGAACTTGAACGCGGAACCCGCGGGGATGGTGCGGACGGCCTCTACTTCAGCCCACTTGGTGAACTTGTCCACGGCGACGTAGAGGTAGCGGTAGCCCCCTGGCGCCCGAGGAAACAGGCCCAGGATGTCCAGCCCCCAGACTGTGAATGGCCACGAAAGGGGTATAGTCTGCAGGCCTCCTGCCGGCTGATGGATTTGCTTGGCATGGAACTGGCAGGCCTCACAAGCTTTCACCAGTTCGACGGCGTCATTGAGTGCGGTGGGCCAATAAAACCCACTGCGGAACGCCTTGCCGACGAGGGTCTGTGATGATGAATGATGTCCACAGTCTCCACCGTGTATATCTTCCAGCAGTTCCTTTCCTTGCTCCCTGGAGATGCAGCGCAGGGATACATCGTTTGGTCGCTTCCGGTAGAGCTCTCCATCCTTGATGCAGTATGCCGTGTCCTGCCGTGCCACACGCTCCGCTTCCTCCTCCTTCTCCAGCAGGGTCCCTTGTGTTAAGTAACTCTGGAGCTCCGTGATCCAGCACCCCTCCTAAGGTTCCATCGTCAGGAGCAGGCGTGCTCCTGAGGCCGGGCCACAGACCGAGGCTCCTGAGGCAGGTGGCTGGGGGAGCTCCTCCCAAGGCTGAGCCGTGTTTGACAATGACGGCAGGGCTGAGGGCTTGAAGAGCCACTCCTCGAAGACGCCAGGCTCCTGAGGTAACCGCCTGGACGCCCGTTTGGCGATGTCGTCGGCCTCCTGATTGGTGCCACGGGGCACATGCTGCAACTCCAACCCCAGAACTGCTTCTCCATCTTGCGGACCTCCGCAAGGTAGGCTTCCATGTGCTCATCTTTCGGCTCGTACACCTTGTTGGAGAAATTGACAAGGAGCTGCGAATCGCCCTTGATGGTGAGGCGTTTCACCCCCAGGGCAGCTGCAGCCTTCAAGCCCGCTATTAAACCTTCATACTCCGCTATGTTGTTGGAGACCTTTCCACCTTGCTGGAAACAGAGCTATACAGCATAGTAGAGCTTGTCCTGAGTGGGTGATATAAGCACTGCCCCAGCCCCAGCGCCATGCCTGGAGAACGCCCCATCGAAGTACATGACCCAGCCTTCTGGCGCCTCTCTTCTCGGGGAGAGGGACCGATCCTCGTCGGCCTTGAGGCCTGGTGCCTCCGTCCATTCTGCCACAAAATCCGCTAATGCTGCTCCCTTGATGACTCTGGTCGTGCTGAATTCGAGCTGAAACGCTTGCAGTTCTATGTTCCACTCAGCGACCCTTCCAGCTGAGTTAGGGCTCCTGAGCACTTTCTCCAGGGGGTATGATGAGACGACCTTGACGGGGTGACCCTGAAAATAGTGCCGCAGCTTGCACGAGGCCACCAGTAGCGTGAGGAGGAGCTTCTGAGGAATGGGGTACCGTGCCCTCGCGCCCCGCAACACCGTGCTGACGAAGTACACTGGGTGCTCAATGAGGTTGGGTGCGTCAGTGCTGGTGGCGCCCTCCGGAGACCATGGCGCCTCCTGAGGCGATGAGGCCTCCTGAGGCTGGCCATCTGGGAGAGGGGCCTCTTCCGCCTCCGGTGCACTCCTCTGGGGCGGCTGATCCTCCTCAGCCGCGGTGGCGGTTTCTGTGGGCCTTCCTTGTTCCTGTTTTGCCTTGTCCCGGGCTGCTGTTGTGGTTTTGATTCGACGCTCCTCCCTAACCGCCACCAGGGCTGCGCTGGCGGAGTAGGGAATGGCGGCGAGGTAAAGCACCAGGGGCTCTTGAGGGCGCGGAGCCACCATGACCGGAGGGCTGGTCAGGTATCTCTTGAGATCCTGGAACGCCTTGTCGGCCTCTTCAGTCCATTCAAAGGGCCCCTTTTTCTTCATTAGCTGGAAGAAGGGCAGCGCTCGCTCCCCCAACTTGGATATGAAGCGCCCTAGCACGGTCACGCGCCTAGTGAGCTTCTGCATTTCTCTGAGGGTCTTTGGCGGGCTCATGTCCTCGACCGCCTTGACCTTTTCCGGGTTAGCCTCGATGCCTCGGTGGGACACGAGGAAACCCAAGAGCTTGCCTGAGGGGACTCCGAACACACACTTCTCTGGGTTGAGCCGCAGGTTCACTGCGTTGAGGCTTGCGAAGGTTTCCTCCAGGTCTTGTATCAGGGTCCTGGCCTCCCGAGACTTCACCACAATGTCATCGACGTAAGCCTCAACATTCTTCCCGAGCTGCGGGCCCAAGGTGATGTGCATCAGCCGCTGAAAGGTCACCCCTGCATTACGCAGCCCGAATGGCATGCATGTGTAGCAGTACACCCCACACGGGGTTAGGAAGGCTGTCTTTTCGACGTCTTCTACCGCCATCTTGATCTGGTGATACCCAGAGAAGGCATCCAAGAAGCATAGCAGGTCGCATTCTGTGGTGGAATCGACGATCTGGTCGATGCGGGGGAGCGGGAACAGATCTTGCGGGCATGCCTTGTTCAGGTTGGTGAAGTCGACACACATGCGCTCCTTCCCTCCCTTCTTTGGCACAACGACAGGGTTGTCCAACCAATCCGGGTATCGGACCTCGCGAATGACCCCAGCGGCTTCTAGTTTGCGGGTCTCTTGGACGATGAAGGCCTGCTTTTCTGTGGACTGCCGCCTTGCCTTCTGCTTCACAGGGCGCACGTTGGGGCACATGTTGAGGTGATGCTCGATTACGCTCCTAGGGATCCCTGCCAACTGGTCAGGCTCCCAAGCGAATACCTTCTTGTTTGCGCGCAGGAACCTGACCAGGGCCTCCTCCTGCTCGGGCTCGAGGTTGGCGCCTATGGTGAAAGTGGCATTGGTGGACCCGTCCTCATCGACGGGTATCTGCTTGGTTTCTGCCTTGTCTTGGGTGAACAACTGTTTCTTCTTGGCGGGTGCAGCCCCTTGGGCTCGGGGGTCTCCGAGTCGGCGGGCTGTGCCGACGCCGCCGTCTTGAAGGCGAGCTTGAGCACTCGCAGCGCGTCTCCGGTGTCCCCGTGCACGGTGAGGACACCGCTGCTCCCGGGCATCTTCATGAGGTTGTACGTCGGGTGCGTCGCGGCCATGAACTGGGCCAGCGTTGGGTAGCCGAGGATGGCGTTGTAGGGGAGGCCGATGGGGGCGATATCAAAGTCGACCAGCTCTGTGCGGAAGTTGTTGTAGGTGCCGAAGGTTACTGGGAGCCGGATCTGTCCCAAGGAGCTGGATGATCCGCCCCCAACGCCTGAGAAGGGCCGGCTGGGTTGCAGCCGTTCCAGGGGTATGCAGAGGAGGTTGAAGGCCTCAACCGAGAGCACGCTGAGGCCCGCACCACCATCGATGAGAGTTCTGGTGACGGCCACCTGGCAGATGGTGGGGGTGCACAGCATGGGTAGCGCACCCGAGCAGGCCGAGTTGGAGGGGTGGTCCTCCGAGCTGAAGGTCAGGCCGGCCTTGGGCGCCGCCCGGTCCGGGAGAGCCCCCTGCCGCGTGGAAGCGGCTCTGACCTGGCGGATGAACGGCTTGACATGGTGACTTGTAGGCGGCGCCTGCGAGCCGCCCAGGAGGGCCGCGACGACCGGGGGTGTTGGTGTAGCGTGGTGGGCGGGGAAGAGACTGCGGAGCTCTTCCCAAGAGGCCACGGAGGCTGCCGGCAGGTGGAGCAGCCATGCGCGCGGAGCGCCGGTGAGGGCCGTGGGGAGCCAGTTGGCCATGACCCTATCGTCACCTCCAGCTTTGAGGATGGCCTCCTCGTACGCCAGCAAGAAGGCCAGCGAATCAGTCGCGCCGCTGTAGCGCGGCGGCGTCGTTGGCTTGAACTTGTCCGGCCACCGTACCCGTTGCAGGGCTGGGGCCAGGGCTCGGAGCCCCCTGGCCCTCGTGCTGGCGCCGGCGGCCGGAGCGGGCGACGCGCTACTCATCGTGAGGCAGGTCGTGGCGGTGGCGGAAGGGAAAACTCCGGTGCACCCCTACATGGCGCGCCAACTGTCGGATTTCGGGTACCGGCAGACCCTTGAGGTTCGAACACAGGGATGCGCGCGGAGATTTCGCCTTCTACCTCCCTGCGCCCCACCGCCACGCTAAGATCTAAGCTATGGAAAGAACAGCACAAGAGACACGGAGTTTATACTGGTTCGGGCCACCGTTGTGGTGTAATACCCTACTCCAGTGTGTGGTGTGGTGGATTGCCTCTTGGGCTGATGATGATGAGCAATACAAGGAAGAACAGCCTCGCGAGGGTCTGTTCTTGGCTGGGGGGATGAACTGCTAGGAGGAGATCAGCCACCCTTCTCTCTTTCTGTGTGTGATGCTACTTGATTCGATCCCATCTTGTTTCTGGGTTGGCCGATTCTAGATCCCCTCTACCCTGGGGGTGGCTAGTCCTATTTATAGGCAAAGGCCCTGGTCCTCTTCCCAAATATTGAGCGGGAAGGGCGCCAACAATTGGCCATTTTAAAGGGGAACATCTGGTACACTTATCCTGACTAAAGTTGGTCCTCGCCTACCAAAGGCTCTGGTGGTGACGTTGGCTTGGGCTCCACAATGACTTCCTCCCTGCCGTTGGACTGGTCTTGGTCTCGTTGCACCGAAACGGGTGCCTTTGCTTGATGCTCTTGCCTGCGCTTGCTCCCTTTGCACCAAAGAGGAAAGGAGGACACTACGCGGGCTGGCGCCCGCCTGGCACCCTTGGTCGTCATGGCTTGCGTCACGGGCACCTCGTGAGGTACCCCGCCTTGATCTCTCCACCTCCTCGTGAGCCAGCCTGATGAGGCCGTGCCTGAGGAAGCTCCGTGTCGTCCGCCCCGCGAGGCTTGGCCCCTTGCGAGGGTCTTGGGTCTGTGTTGATGAAGATGGGCCATGCTGGGCCCCTCCTCGAGCCACGCTGCAGGCCGCAGGCAGGCAAGTCTGGGGACCCCCGTTCCCAGAACACCGACAGACAGAGATCAAGTTGGCTAATAAGTCGAGAGAGCTTGGAGCACCCGGAGCCCAATGTGTGGTAGTAACTAGTCATTGGACAACTTACACCGAACTCAGTTCTTAAGGACGGTTCCAGTGACACAACCCACCATGTACTCCTACATGGCCTCTCACCGCTACCTTTACCAAATCGTGTTCATATGCTTAACTCTCAGCACTAGAACATATCGTACCACTCCAATTCATTCCCGATGAATCAAACCTGACACAACTCTAAGCAATAGCAGGCATGGCATGGTAGGAACACCACATGGCGCAATCAACTCCTACACATGCTAGTGGGTTTCAACTATTTACTGTGGCAATGACAGGTCATGCAGAGGAATGGGTTCAACTACCGCAGCATAAAGTAGCAGTTGAATCGTTGTTGTCCTAATGCAATAAAAGAGAGCAGGAGCGAGAGAGTGGGATTGTATCAGAATGAACAAGGGGGGTTGCTTGCCTGGTAGATCAATAGGGGGCACTGCTCCTCAGACAGGTACTCTCAAACACTCTCCAGAGCAGGACCTATCGAGAAGGAACGGTGTCGGAAATCAAACACAAGCATATGCAACAATATGATGCATGAACATGCCATGAGTAAGTGATGTTGTTGAGTTAATGCATCTAGCATTTATTTAGTTGAGGTCCATTTGAACCAAGGGTTCAAATGCAACTCCAAAATAAGCTCTTATAAATGCCATACATGTGTTTTCATATATACAGCATGTATAGGTTGGTTTGTCATGCATGAAAATGGTACAGCTGGATAGATTGAATTTTTCTGATCATTTTTCATGTATATAAATTATTTCATTCTAAGCTACGGTTGAATTTCTATGAATTTTTGAAGTTTATATCATTTTCTGGAATTTCCTAATTTATTTTAACACCAGAAAATGATATATTGCGTCAGCATGACAGCAGCATTGCGTCAGCAGTCAACCTGGGTCAAACCTGACGTGTGGGCTCCACATGTTAGTGTAACAGGTTAATTAACAGAGTTAATTACTTTTTAAACTAATCCTAAACTAAATTAGCAGAGCTGGGCCCCACATGTCATTGACCCTGGGTGGTCAAACACCAGGTCAACTGGCGGTGGTTAGACCCGGTCAACCCCACCGGCGTTTAGCCACCGGCGAGGCCTAACGCGGTGGAGGGGCTCGGGATCACCGTTCCAACGACCAAAAGGACGGCGGGGACCACCGGGGCGTAGCCCGCGCTCGTCCGCACCGATTGGAGCAAGTGGGAGAGGTGGGGGCGGCCGGAGCGAAGCTCGGGGCGGCGGCCGGAGCACGGCCAAGTGCGGGCGAGGGCTGCGGTGCATGGGGAAGCGAGCGGAGAGGCTCTACGGCCTCCTAGCGTCACCAGGAGCAGGGTGACGCGCTCGGCTGCGGGCTGCGGTGGCCAGGGCGACGGCGGTGACATGGACGACAGCGGGGCGCTTCGGCCATCTATGAAACGATGGCTAAGGCGAGCGGCAAGCTACGGGGTTAGGGGAAAATGATCGAGGGCTCACCGCGGTCACGAAGAGCTTCTCGGCGAGCTCGGGGAGGCACGGACGGCGACGGATTTGACGGCGGCGATGCACGGCCGTGCACGAAGACGACGGGTCGATGGCGAGGTGACAGGGCGTCCGACGATGCTCGCGTTGAGGGGGGAGCTTCAAGGCGTCGAGGCGGATGTAGGGGACAGCACGGGGAAGGGGACGACTGGCAGTGCCAGTCGGCTGGGCCGGCCTGCTGGGCCGCTGGGCCAGGCCGGCTGCACAGTGCCAGGCCGCAGGTAAGCACAGGTAGGCTTTTCCTTTTTTTGTTTTCTTTTCTATTTTTCTGACATTTGTTTGGTTTAAATAAAATACTAAACCATTTTATTTTCTTATGCCAGTTTTTGCAGGGGCTAATGGTATTATTCCAGAGCTCCTCAACAACTGGCATAATTTTTGGACAATATTATATATATATAAATATTTATCCAACGCAAATAATTACTGGATTAATTCCAAATGCCCAAAATAAATACTTATGAGCACTTTAAAATATTGGTTTGATTTTTATCTCTGTCCAATATTTTCAGAGAGCAACATAAGCATTTTCTTGGACCCTTTTGGAGCAATTTTTACTTGGGTCATTTTCAGAAATGATCCTGAGGGTTTCACAAATCCCCATTTCAAATTTAAATGGAATTTAAACATGATGCAAACATGAAGGGCTAGCCTAGGTCATACCAGAACTAGGGATGTGACATACAAAGTCCTTCGTGGCCAGTTCGGCCACCCTATGCAGTTTGACCAGCTGTTTTAGCTGGCCGCTCAAGGGCACCGGATGTTCTGGCGCAAGGTATTGCGACCAGAACAGCTTCTCCGTCGAGCTCCCCTCTTCGGCTTGGAAGAATTCAGCAGCATCAGAAATGCTGCATGGCGGATCCGCAAATGCCCCTGGAGAACTCCAAATCCGGGTCAGTGAGAGATACCTCTTCTTCACATACTTGCTTTGCATAACAAAAGCCTTACCCACCACGATCTTTTTGGCCTCCTAGATTTCTTGGAGGGCGCATTGGGCTTCGGTCCGGGCCTCTTGTGCGCTCTGGCGGGCCTTCTCAAGTTCGGACTCTTGGTCCGCATGCTAACGCTCCAAGGACTCGTACTTCTTCAAAGCGTCCTGGAGTTCCTGCTGGACCTCCCCAACTTTGGCCTCATGCTTTTTTTCGGACGGCTCGTTCCTTCGCTGCCCTCTCCTCGGCCTTGGCCAGCGCTTTCTTGAGGGTTTCAACCTCAGTCGCCGCTCCTACAAATATCACGGCACTACAATCAATATACATCATTTATTCTTTTGGAATACACAGCAAGTCTCCACATACCTTGCTTGTCCTCTATCTGCCTTTTCACAAGGCCGAGCTCTTCTTCGGCCCGCTCCAGACTCTGCTTTAGTCCGGAGACCTTAGCAGCATGAGAGGTGGCGGCCAGCAGCGACACCTGTGTTCATAAGACATATTTAGTTAGTTTCCCGCGAAAATTACTTGATCATCTGTCCGGTTTTTCTTTCCAAACACCGGACAGTGTCTCAGGGGCTACACTGTCTACACTGTCTACATTTGTTGGTAGAGTATCTTTTTAAAGGAATTCCCAATGGGAGTAATTGACATTTCAAAACATGTAGTTACTCTTGGGATTTATGATATTGGTTTTGTTTCATTTGAACAACGAAATAATAATTAACATGAAGTCAAGATCATCTACATGTAAAGTGTTGCATCGTACAGATTGATTATTTTACTTATGCAATACTATAAATGAAGTGTTAACGGGGCCCTAAGTTTTACTTTCGCCCCAGGGCCCCCAACATGCATGAACCGGCCCTGCTACTGGTACAAACCCTCAGCCCCGAGGATGGACAACTCCCTCCTCGTCGTGGTGGCCATCGGGATGATGAAGATGGCCATCGGTGATGATTTCCCTCTCCGGCAGAGTGCCGGAACGGGGTCTGATGAAGCTATGTACCTAGGGTAGGGTCATAGGCCTGACCTAGACTACCTCCCCAAGGACATCACCCTAAAGCCAGCAGCATTCAAAGGGTACCATCATCCACTCGACCAGAGACATTCCACTCAGAAGAATCAATGTCACTCGACCGTCACAGAAGTCACTCGTCAAACAGAAGATCTGAAGCCACTCTACACAGCAACGGTCAGGTGTTTACTCATAGCCTTAACTACCATTTATAGCACTTTAAGACGGACGTTACCTGTAACGCTCCACCTTTATGTACATTGAACCCCGCATAACGGAGGGGGGCTGGGGTCCTGGCGCACTCTATATAAGCCACCCCCTCCTCCAGGACAGGGGTTCGCATCTTTTGGAAACACACACACACACACACATATAATCCAGTCGACCGCCCAGAGCACCGAGACGTAGGGCTATTACTTCCTCCGAGAAGGGCCTGAACTCGTAAACTCGTGTGTACAACTACTCCATAGCTAGGATCTTGCCTCTTCATACCTTCCCCTCATTCTACTGTCAGTCTTAGAACCACGACAGTTGGCACCCACCTTGGGGCAGGTGTCTTAGCAGTTTGTTGGACAAGTTGCGATTTTTCCGATTCCTGTCATCATGGTTTCCAGCGGAGGATTAGCTGAAGGCCGCGAGATCCATCTCGGTGTGCTTATCTTCATCGCCGATGACTCTGCTTGGCTCCACGAGGCTCCACTCGACGTCGAGGCGCTCCCCGTCCGTGGCGCGACGCACTTCCGTGCATGCGTTCGCGGCGTCATTCTTCGGTAGCCGTCGACTCAGTATCAGTCGGCTCCTACGGCGACCTCGCTTTCCGTTGTTCGCCGGCGACAGTGATCCGGTCGATCGCGGCTTCAGCAGTGGGTGAGGCATGCGGTGGCCCGCCAATTGGCCACCCCACAAATCGCGGCGATCGAGCCTGATGAAAATCTCTACGGCCTGTTCGATCTGTCGACTGGCTCCGTCGAGACTGCATCCAACTGCGACAGCAGCGACCCCGCGGCAGAAGTTTGATGGTCAATGTCGGATTTCGGGTTCCGGCAGACCCTTGAGGTTCGAACACTGGGGTGCGCGCGGAGATTTCGCCTTCTACCTACCTGCACCCCTCCGCCTCGCTAAGATCTAATCTATGGAAAGAACAGCACAAGAGACACAGGGTTTATACTGGTTCGGGCCACCGTTGTGGTGTAATACCCTACTCCAGTGTGTGGTGTGGTCGATTGCCTCTTGGGCTGATGATGATGAGAAATACAAGGAAGAACAGCCTCGCGAGGGTCTGTTCTTGGCTGAGGGGATGAACTGCTAGGAGGAGTTCAGTCACCCTTCTCTCTCTCTCTCTCTTCTCGATTCTCTCTCCGATTTCCCTCCTAGCTAGTTTCTCTCTTGGCTTCTAGATTCTCCCTTCTTGATTCCGATCCTCCTACCCTGGGGGTGGCTAGTCCTATTTATAGGCAAAGGCCCTGGTCCTCTTCCCAAATATTGAGCGGGAAGGGCGCCAACAATTGGCCATTTTAAAGGGGAACATCTGGTACACTTATCCTGACTAAAGTTGGTCCTCGCCTACCAAAGGCTCTGGTGGTGACGTTGGCTTGGGCTCCACAATGACTTCCTCCCTGCCGTTGGACTGGTCTTGGTCTCGTTGCACCGAAACGGGTGCCTTTGCTTGATGCTCTTGCCTGCGCTTGCTCCCTTTGCACCAAAGAGGAAAGGAGGACACTACGCGGGCTGGCGCCCGCCTGGCACCCTTGGTCGTCATGGCTTGCGTCACGGGCACCTCGTGAGGTACCCCGCCTTGATCTCTCCACCTCCTCGCGAGCCAGCCTGATGAGGCCGTGCCTGAGGAAGCTCCGTGTCGTCCGCCCCGCGAGGCTTGGCCCCTTGCGAGGGTCTTGGGTCTGTGTTGATGAAGATGGGCCGTGCTGGGCCCCTCCTCGAGCCACGCTGCAGGCCGCAGGCAGGCAAGTCTGGGGACCCCCGTTCCCAGAACGCCGACAGTAGCCCCCGGGCCCAAGGCGCGCCCGGACTTGGCCGTGCAGGGAGGCGAAAGGGCAAGGGCGAAGCGCCGCGGGCCCTAACAGCCTGCGGCCTTGGGCGCCGCGTGGCAGTTGATTGGACGTGAGCGTCTCCACTTCCCCATGGCGCCTCGGCAACTGCACGGATTGGAAAAGTCCCTGCATGCAAAGCGGGTCATGATTACCTGCGATCGTGGAGTTCGGCGGTTGGCCTTCACCGGCCATAAGTACGGAACGGCGCGCGCCCTTCCAGTCCATCCCTTCTTGCTTCTCCTTCTTCCCGGTCCTTGTTCCGTCTTGCTGCGATGGCTCCGATCCGTCGGTTCTCGACGGCAGAGAAGGGAAAGGCTCCCCGAGAGGAACCAGACCCGCTCCCGCCGAAGAAACGGCTCGCCCTCCGCGGCTGGGACGAGGGGGCCCATCAGGTGGTGTCGAGGCCCTGGTGCGAGCGGCCACCGCCGGGGTTCCCGCTTCCCTTGTACGCCCACATCGAGGGCTCTGAAGGAGTCGATGCCGATCGCCACGGGCGGCGCCGCCGTCGGCGCCGACGGGTCACGAAGGTGTGGGTTGTCCCCCCTGGGGTCCACACTAAGGGCTCCTCCCGAGAGTTCGTGCTCCACGCCGCCATGCCTCCTTAGTCTTGGATTCGCCTTCCTCCCTTCTTCGCCTCCATCATCCTGCAGGGAGAACTCCTGGAGCTTTGGCTGCAGCACGCCGACTGCAGCACCCTCGCGACCGAGGCAGAGGTCGCGGTCGTTGCCCCGGGCGAGGTCTTCATGACTCGATGCTGGAGCAAAATCGCCCGGGTTTGCAGGACAAGAGGCGCCTTCGCGATCCACTTGGAGTACGACGGTGCTTCAGTGATGTCCTTCAAGGTCTTCGATGCGAACGGGCGCCGGCTGGAGTGCTGCCCCGGGAGAGGTGGTCGGGACCCTGCTACGGCGAGGACTGGGCCCGCCGACCGCTCCCTTTGCGGCTCCTCAGGCGGCGGAGGGTCCAGCGACTCCGGCGAGCTCTTCGCGACTCCGGAGACGAGCGATGACAGCTACGAGCCCCAGAGCCGGCGCCGCTCCTGGAGCAGGGCGGGCTCGTCAGGCCATCACCGACTCTGATCTGGATGGGGTTGGTGCCGGTGCTTGACGGCCCGCTGTTGACGATGGCGTATTTCGCAGGGGCGCGTGTAGTTAGCATCCTTTTAGGATCTGTTCCCTGCAAGGAATCAAAGACGCGTCCCGTGAGGGCTTGTAAGGTGCCTGTGATCCTGTTTGTTAATATAACCCTTGTCGTAGAATTGTGCGAGTTGCTCATTCCGTCTTAGCTCAGTCCTCCCTTTCAAACCTCACGAGGGCTTGGTGCTCTGCGCCGACAGGTCCCAGTCCCAAGGCGGCTTCAGCCGTCGCTGGTATGCCAGGTCGCGATGCCGTGGTCAAGGCCAGGAGGTGAGCGACCCGGGGTCCGGTAAGAGCCCCTGAGTCGCGATGCTCAGGAGGTCCCCTTTGGCGCTCAAGCAGCCGTCGTTCGGTGAGAAAGGAGAGCAGCATCGCTAACACGGGATTGCATTAGGTGCGGGGATGGTGCCACGATAGCTGGTGCTTCCGGGTGGTGACTTATCTCGAGAATCAGGGACCACTCTCTGGTGTGTCGCCGGGTCCGTGCATCGGCAGGCGTGAGGTTGCTTGGCGAGGTCCTCGCGTGTCCCTCCCCTCTCGCCTTTGCTCCCCTTTCTGCTCTACGTCCTCGGGTCCCGGCCCTCGAGCGAGTCTCAGCCGTCACTGGTATGCCAGGTCGCGATGCCGTGGACAAGGCCAGAGGGTGAGAGCTGGAGAGCCAGTAGGAGCCCTGAGTCGCGATGCTCAGGCAGCCCCCCCCCTTTAACGTGCAAGCAGTTCGCGCGGATGAGAGTGAAGGAGACACCGCAAGGGCCTCTCCTGACGCAGCTCCTTTAGGAGATCCTGTAGACCCATCATAGAAAGAACGAGGGGTTGCCATGACAATTGACAGTCAGCCGTTGGTTGCTTCCGAGGGGCGATGAGGCACTGAAGGCTTGACGAGGTGGCGCCATGCGGGGCTGCTGCGGCCAGAGCTCAGCCATTCAGGTTTGTCGGCGTTGCAGGGACGGACCCATGCGCAAGCGTCGTGCCGTTTGGGAGCAGCTCCGTCAGTTGGCGTCAGTTGAGCGGGCAACTAGGTCAAACACATTAGCCGCGAAGGAGTGGATTCATTCAAATAGATGCTGGGAAGGCGGACATCACTGGGTCAGGCCCGAGCGACTTGGGGATGATGCAGCCCGTGGGGCACCCCCAACAAAGCAAGCTAACAACATGAAACAAAAGGGATACATGCCGCAGGGACGGACCCACGCGGCCTGGGAATAATGCAGCCCTGGGGGGCGCTCCCAGCTGGAAATGAAACTTGAAAGATGTCACCTGATGATGTTGAGGACGAAGGAGTGTTGGTGTAGCAGACTCGGTGGGCTGCGGAAGCCGATCCTCACGAGCCCTCAGGCCCAGGGTCCTCGGGAGGCTCCGGAGGCGCTGGTGGCTCCTCGCGGACCATCTCCATCTCCGCCAGGGCTGCGGAACGCCTGGCCTCTTGAGCCTCCATGATACCCCTCATGAGGCGCTGGTACATGGCAGCCGCGTTCGGCAAGCCGTAAGGCATGCGAATGTAGCTGTGGGGTGGACCTTCGCAGCGCCCCACTCGCGAGGGCCAGAGGCGCTCCAGAGAGGCAACTCGATTGAGCCCTGGTATGTCGATGCAGACGCGCAGCCCACCATCCTCGCCTGGATGGGGAGCCACAGCTGGTAGGCGGCGGCCGCCTTTCATGACTCTTGACTCCTGTAGCTCCTGAATGGCCTTGCTGACGAACTCCTGAGGGTCTGGCTCTCCTTGCCTTACTCCTTCTTGAGGGAAACGTGCTTCGAAACACGCCTCCATGTGGTGCCCAAGCGCCTCCCTCGTGACCTTAGCCAGGTCAGTGGCCCTCCAGGGGAGAGCCCCCGAGCCCTGCCTGAGGAGGGCGCCGGGAGCGCTTTCCTATGCGATGGAAGGAGGTTCCCCCTGGGCAGGCGCGGGCCCTGAGGGGCCTGCCTCCTGAGGGGCCGGGCCGGACGATGTCTTCTTCTTCTTGGGGGCGGTCTCGGGAAGCCTCCTGCTTCCGCGATCTGGGTCTTCCAGTGATGCGGCCTGAAAGGCTCGTTCCAGGGAACACACCGCGTCCTTCTCTTCACAGGGCACCGTGATGACTCCGCCACTTCCTGGCATCTTGAGGACGTTGTAGCCGTGGTGAGTTACGGCCATGAACTTGGCCAGCGCTGGGTACCCAAGGATGGCGTTGTACGGTAGGCGAATGTGAGCGACGTCGAAGTCGATGAGCTCGGTGCGGTAGTTGTCGCGTGCCCCTAAGGTGACAGGGAGGCGGACCTGCCCAATCGGGACCGTGGAGCCGTCGGTGACTCCAGAGAAAGGCTTGGTTGGCTGAAGCTGGTTGTAGGGCACTTGGAGATTGTTGAATGTTTCCACGGACAGGACGTTGATCCCTGCCTCGCCATCGATGAGGGTCCTGGTGACCACCACGTTGCTGATGATTGGGGAACAAAGCATCGGGAGGACTCCGGCTGTAGCCGCACACTTGAGCTGATCTGCTAAGCTGAACATGATGGCGCACGCTGTCCACCTGAGAGGGCGCGTGGCTTCAAGCTTGGGGAGGACTGCATTCACTTCGGGAGCGAACTGCTTGAAGATGCGTTGAGAGGCTGGGGCTTGAGCCCCGCCCAGGATGCAGGCGATCGTGCGCGGCTCCTGGAAGCCCCCAGCCCCCTCGTCCTAATGGCGGTCCTCGTTTCTCCTTGGCTGCGGCGGTAGCGGAGGGAGGCCTGCGTTGCCTTGCGGGCGATCCTCGCGAGGTTGATCCCTCCAGTCTCCCTCGCGAGGCAGGTCTTGCCAGTGATCCTCGCGAGGTTGATCGCGCCACCCTTGGCGCGGGCCACGGTCTTCCCAGCGTCATGCGTTCCTTCCTCCTCCTCGACCGTAGCCCCGGTCACCGCGGTCGGGGCGATGGCCGATCCTTCCTTCTCGCACGGCTCGGAGCTCTTGACATTCGTTGGTGTTGTGGGTGTGGAGGTCGTGGTACACACAGTACCGACTGCCCTTGGGAGATTCGGGCTGATCTCTGCCCCGCTTGGTGTCTGGTTCTGCCGCGAGCACGGCAGCCCCCTTGCGCTTCACATCCTTGGCCTTGGGCTTCTTCTCTTCTAGGTCTGCGGCAGGCAGCTCAAGGAGGGAGAGACGCCCTTCCTCAGCCCTGGCGCACTTGGTTGCCAAGTTGAACAGCTCCAAGGAAGTGCGTAGGTCTTCATGCATCGCCAGCTCCTCATTCATCTTGACATTGCGCACGCCGTCGGAGAAGGCTGAGATGATAGCCTCCTCGGTCACCTTGGGAATCTTGAGGCATGCGTTGTTGAAGCGCTGGATGTACTTCTGCAGGGTCTCTTCGGGTTGTTGCTTGATGCGGCGCATGTCGCTCACGGCGGGTGGCCGGTCGCGAGTACCTTGGAAGTTGGCGATGAAGCGGGTGCGCATCTCGTCCCAGGAGGAGATCGTGCCTGGAGCTAGGTTCAGGAGCCATGTGCGGGCCCCGTCCTTGAGTGCCATGGGAAACCAGTTCGCCATGACCTTCTCGTCTCCGTTGGCAGCTTCGATGCCCAGCTCATAGAGCTGGAGGGACTCCGCAGGGTCGGCTGTGCCGTCGTAACGAGGAGGCAGGTCTGGCTTGAACTTGTTGGGCCACGTGACGCTGCGTAGCTCGGTGGTGAAGCAACGGCAGCCTGCTGTGGCCACGGGAGGCCTTGGGTGACGGAGAGCTTGGTCTTGCATGTCCCCACGCGCTGCAGCTGGGAGCAGCGCAGGGTCTTGACGTGCGGGAGCAGGAGCATGGTCGCGACGTGCTGGAGCAGGGAGCGCCCGGGCAGCTTCTTGCGGGCGAGGGACTTCTTGGCAGCTCTGCTCTTGCCGCGCTGGCACCTGACAGAGCGGGTTACACCCAGGGGCCACGCGCCTTGGAGCCATGGTGCCTTCTTAAGGAGGAGGCGGCTGGGGCGCCCCCGCAGCTTCGTCGCCCGTGTAGGGCGGGGTGCGGTGCAGCTGAACGGACGGTGCAGGAGAGCCCCCTGCTGCGCTGACGAGCTCGGTGACGCGGTCGAGCCATTCTTCGTAGATGTCGTCGACGGGATGGTAGCGCGGGAGCTCGTTTGCCGCGATGAGCGCAGCTCGAGCCTCCATGGGTGCGCGGAGCGCGCAGGACGAAGAACCAGCTGGGGTGGGCGAGGGAGTAGCGGTGCGGTCGTCTTGCCGCACGGACAGATGCTGAGACGACGCTTGCTGCTCGTCCCCCGCCGGGCCGGTGGCGGCGTTGACGGCAGGTGACAGGGAACGGCGAGGACGCCCGCCGACAGGAGCCGTCTGGGTGACGCGGGAAGCGACAGCGGCCTGGCGCTCGGCGCGGGCCCGACGAGCGTCAGACATGGACGCGATGGTCGGAGGAGAACGGGGTGGTGGAAGACGAATTCCGGCGCACCCCTACCTGGCGCGCCAAATGTCGGATTTCAGGTTCCGGCAGACCCTTGAGGTTCGAACACTGGGGTGCGCACGGAGATTTCGCCTTCAACCTACCTGCACCCCTCCTCCTCGCTAAGATCTAAGTTATGGAAAGAAAAGCACAAGAGACATAGGGTTTATACTGGTTTGGGCCACCGTCGTGGTGTAATACCCTACTCCAGTGTGTGGTGTCGTGGATTGCCTCTTGGGCTGATGATGATGAGCAATACAAGGAAGAACAGCCTCGTGAGGGTCTGTTCTTGGCTGAGGGGATGAACTGCTAGGAGGAGTTCAGTCACCCTTCTCTCTCTCTCTCTTCTCGATTCTCTCTCCGATTTCCCTTCTAGCTAGTTTCTCTCTTGGCTTCTAGATTCTCCCTTCTTGATTCCGATCCTCCTACCCTGGGGGTGGCTAGTCCTATTTATAGGCAAAGGCCCTGGGCCTCTTCCCAAATATTGAGCGGGAAGGGCGCCAACAATTGGCCATTTTGAAGGGGAACATCTGGTACACTTATCCTGACTAAAGTTGGTCCTCACCTGCCAAAGGCTCTGGTGGTGACACTGGCTTGGGCTCCACAATGACTCCCTCCCTGCCGTTGGACTGGTCTTGGTCTCGTTGCACCGAAACGGGTGCCTTTGCTTGATGCTCTCACCTGCGCTTGCTCCCTTTGCACCAAAGAGGAAAGGAGGACACTATGCGGGCTGGCGCGCTCCTGGCACCCTAGGTCGTCATGGCTTGCATCACGGGCACCTCGTGAGGTACCCCGCCTTGATCTCTCCGCCTCCTCGCAAGCCAGCCTGATGAGCCATGCCTGAGGAAGCTCCATGTCATCCGCCCCGCTAGGCTTGGCCCCTCGTGAGGGTCTTGGGTTTGTGTTGATGAAGATGGGCCATGCTGGGCCCCTCCTCGAGCCACGCCGCAGGCCGCAGGCAGGCAAGTCTGGGGACCCCCATTCCCAGAACGCCGACAGTCAATGGACCACGCAGTCCTCCTGGCTTCACCCATGAAGACGGTGGTGATGGCGTCGGCGACCCATCACATGCCCACAAGGAGTACTGCCCCGAACCCCTCGCTTCGCAGCGAAGGGAAGAGCTTCGGCACTGTAACATGGATGCACTTCACACTCCTATCGCTGGAGAAACCCCCGAGGCCCAGGCCTTGGAGGAGGCGCGCCTAGCCAACTTGGCTGAGCGCACTCGACTGGAGAACCTCCAGTGCGCTCTCGACGAGCGTGCTCGGCAGCGAATACCTGAATTCAGTCGACGACAACTTTTTCCGCCTCCGACTCAGGTATACCGAAGTCCGATCCAGAATCCCACAGCTGCAGCTCGAATAGAAGAGTCAATTCAACCTTCCCAGTCAGAAGCTGGCCGAGGTTTGATGCAGATCCAAGCTTTGCTCCGGGCAGCGGGAGAGCAGAATACAGCAGTATCTCAGTCGCAGAATAGGATTCATAGCAGATCTGTGGTGGCATATACTGTCCAATCTGCTCATAGCCCAAGATCGCCTCCGCGGCGTGAGGAACATGGGCACCGGCAAGATCAGTACAGGAACCGTGAGCAGTATGATCATCGACTCGACCACGATGACTGTCGTCGAGTGCCCACGCCTCCTCCGAGGAGTGGGTCATACGTGCCTCGGCGGCAAGATGACAGGCGCCCCCACAGCGGCGAACGAAGAATTCCAGTCGACCCCAGAGAGCCAGACTTTGATGCTAGATCTATCCTCGTTCAAGGTCTGGTTGATAGGAACAGGGCTCACAGAGAAGGCCAGGATAGAGGTCATCCGACTGGAAGCAGGGTGCACATTTTAGGACCCGAGTGTTTCAGCAGAGCCATCAGAGCAGCAATGATTCCTCCCAACTTCAGGTTGGCGACTGGAGTCAGCAAGTTCACCGGCGAGTCCAAGCCAGACACTTGGCTTGAGGACTACCGAGTGGCTATGCAGATTGGTGGCGGCAATGATGATGTGGCTATGAAGCACCTCCCCTTGATGTTGGAGGGCTCAGCCAGAGCGTGGTTGAATCAGTTGGCTCCTGGCAGTATATATAGTTGGGAGGAACCTGCTCGAGTGTTTGTTAGGACCTTTGAAGGCACTTGCAAAAGGCTGGCAGGGTTGACAGAATTGCAGTGTTCTGTCCAGAAACCGAATGAAACCTTGAGATATTATATCCAGAGATGGATCACATTGCACCATACAGTGGAGAATGTGTCAGATCACCAAGCAATTTGTGCCTTCAAGTAAGGCGTTAAGTATCGGGAGTTGAATCTGAAATTCGGTCGGACAGGAGATATGACTCTGACTCGGATGATGGAGATTGCCACCAAATATGCCAATGGTGAAGAGGAAGACCGACTCTGGAGTGGCAAGCACAACACAGTCGCCCAAGAAACCGGAGGAGGGAATTCCAGTCGGAAATAGAAGCAAAAGGCTGAACCAGGTGCTCCTAGTGAAGCTTTAGCTGTTGCCCAAGGAAAGTTCAAAGGAAAGCCCAAGGGGCCCTGGACTCCCAAAAAAGTTAAGGATAAAGACGGGAATGATGTGTTGGATTTACCATGCCATATTCATACCAAAAAAGATGAAGAGGGGAACGTCATTTACCCTAAACACACCACTCGACAGTATCGTTTCCTTATCCAGCAGTTCCGAGAGAAACAACCCAATGAGAAGGAAAAGGAGTTGGACGGAGGTGAGGATAGCAAAGAAGATGATGATGGTTTTCCCAATGTTAATTCCACACTGATGATTTTTGCTGATGTTGAAAGCAAAATTCGGTTGAAAGTTATTAACAGGGAAGTAAACATGGTTGCTCCTGCAACACCTAGTTATCTGAAGTGGTCCCAGGCTGCCATCACATTTGACCAGTCAGACCATCCAGCTCATATAGCCACCCCTGGGAGGCAAGCACTGGTGGATGACCCAGTAGTTGAAGGCACTCGACTGACTAAAGTGCTGATGGATGGTGGCAGTGGCCTGAATATTCTTTACGTTGAAACCTTGAAGGGAATGGGCATTCCGATGTCCAAGCTTAGTGAAAGCAAAGTTTCCATGGTGTTATTCCTGGCAAGAAAGCTCAGTCACTCGGCCAGATCGCCCTTGATGTGGTTTTCGGTGATTCCAAGAATTACCACAAGGAAAAGTTGACATTTGAGGTAGTGGATTTCAAGAGTGCTTACTATGATATTCTGGGTAGGCCTGCTTATGCACGTTTTATGGCTCGACCATGTTACATGTATCTCAAATTGAAGATGCCTGGTCCTAAAGGAGTACTCATTGTCACTGGCAATCGGCAGAAGGTGGAAGAGTGCTTCCAAAAGGGCTCAAAAATTGCCGATGCACAGATGGCAGTAGTAGAACTACAAGAGTATCAGAAGAATGCAGATCTGAGTGATTTGCTGCAGCCAAGAAGCCTACCACAGATTCTGCATTTCAGTCGTCCGGTGAAACAAAGCCGATTCATATTCACCCGACTGACCCCAATGCTGCTCCGACCCATATCTCAACAACACTCGATAGCAAATAGGAAGAAGCGCTAATCCAGTTCCTCCATGAGAACTGGGACATCTTTGCATGGAAAACTTCTGACATGCTGGGTGTACCCAGGGGACTGGCTGAGCATTGTTTGCGAGTTGACCCAAAAGTAAAACCAGTCAAGGAACATCTCCGACGGTCCGCCGTCCAGAACAGAAAAGCAATCGGCGAGGAAGTGGCTCGGCTCCTGGCAGTTGAGTTCATCCGTGAAATCTACCGCTCCGAGTGGCTCCAATGTTGTCATGGTCCCCAAGAAGGACGACTCACTTCGCATGTGCATTGACTTCAAGCATATCAATCGGGCCTGCCCGAAAGATCATTTTCCTCTCCCCCGCATCGACCAAATCGTCGACTCAATTGCGGGGTGTGAGCGTTTGTCTTTTTTGGATGCCTATTCCGGGTACCATCAGATCCGACTGTATGGTCCCGATGATATAAAAATGGCTTTCATCACTCCATTTGGATGCTTTTGTTATGTCACTATGCCATTCGGCTTGAAGAACGCCGGAGCCACATTCATGAGGATGATCCAGAAGTGTCTGCTCACTCAAATCAGTCGGAATGTGGAAGCATACATGGATGACATTGTGGTCAAGTCATGTAAAGGTTCCGACCTGTTGGCTGACCTTGCTGAAACCTTTGCCAATCTCAGAAGATATGATATCAAGCTTAATACATCAAAATGCACATTCGGAGTTCCTGGCGGAAAGTTACTCGGTTTCCTCGTTTCCGAACGAGGGATCGGCGCTAACCCAGAGAAAGTTGGTGCTATACTTCGGATGAAACGCCCTGTGCATGTGCATGATGTCTAGAAGCTTACTGGTTGTTTGGCCGCCTTGAGTCGATTCATTTCTCTCCTCGGTGAAAAGGCATTGCCTCTTTACCGACTGATGAAGAAGTCTGATAAGTTCGAGTGGACTCCCGAAGCTGACGCAGCATTTACAGAGCTCAAAGCCCTGCTTTCCACCCAGCCGGTGCTTGCTGCGCCAATCAGCAAAGAGCCTTTACTGCTTTGTATTGTAGCCACTGGACAAGTTGTCAATACAGTACTCACGGTCGAGCGGGAGGAATAAGGAAAAGCCTATAAAGTTTAGTGCCCAGTATATTATGTTTCTGAAGTTCTGACTCCGTCGAAGCAAAGATATCCACATTATCAAAAGCTTGTTTATGGGATTTACATGACCACGAAGAAAGTTGCACACTACTTCTCTGATCATTCCATTACAGTCGTTAGCGATGCTCCATTATCAGAGATTCTGAACAACAGAGACGCAACTGGTCGAGTGGCAAAGTGGGCGATTGAACTCCTTCCCCTGGACATCAAATTTGAGGCAAAGAAGGCCATCAAGTCCCAAGCAATAGCTGATTTCCTTGCCAAGTGGATCGAACAACAACTTCCGGCGCAAATCCACTCGGAGCATTGGACCATGTTTTTTGATGGGTCCAAGATGTTGAATGATTCCGGTGCGGGGCGGTGTTGGTATCCCCCTGTGGTGACAAACTCAGCTATGTTCTCCAGATTCACTTTGACTCCTCCAATAATGAAGCCGAACATCAGGCACTTCTGTACGGGTTGCGTATGGCCATTTCACTCGGCGTCTGTCGCCTCATGGTCTATGGCGACTCAGATTTGGTGGTCAATCAAGTAATGAAGGAGTGGGATGTCAGAAGCCCAGCTATGACTGGTTATTGCAATGCAGTGAGAAAGCTAGAAAAGAGATTTGAGGGATTAGAGCCCCATCACATCCCTTGACTGAAAAATCAAGCGGCCGATGATCTGGCAAAGATAGGCTCCAAGAGAGAAGCCATCCCCAACAATGTGTTCTTGGAGCACATTCATACGCCTTCAGTTCAAGAATATCTCTTCACTGAAGAGCCCCCACAGCCGAAGAGTGCCACCGATCTGACTGAAATCGAGGTTCCAGCCATAGTCGATTTGATTTTGGAGGTTTTGGTCATCACCCCCGATTGGACAATACCATATATCGCATACATTCTTAGAAGGGAACTCCCAGAAGATGAAGAAGAGGCTCGACAGATTGTCCGTCCATCTAAAGCCTTTACTGTGATAAGAGGACAGTTGTTCAGAGAAAGTGTGATTGGAGTTTGCCAGAAATGCATAACGCCTGAAGAAGGTCGAGTGATCCTCAACGACATCCACTCGGGGACCTGTGGTCATCATGCATCCTCTCGAACAATTGTGGCCAAAGCATACCGAGCGGGATTTTACTGGCCACGGGTAAATGAGATGGCACAAGAAATAGTCGACCAATGTGAAGGTTGCCAGTTTTACTCCAACATGTCTCACAAGCCTGCGTCAGCCTTGAAGACCATTCCACTCGTCTAGCCCTTTGCTGTTTGGGGATTAGACATGGTTGGACCTCTGAGGACTGGTAGGAGTGGATTCACTCATGTGCTTGTAGCAGTCGACAAGTTCACCAAGTGGATTGAGGCCAAGCCTATCAAGAACCTTCATGCCAGTACTGTTGTCAGCTTCATTAGAGAGATAACATTCAGATATGGTGTTCCACACAGCATCATCACTGACAACGGATCAAACTTCGATTTTGATGAGTTCAGAACTTTCTGTGCTTCACAAGGTACTCGAGTCGACTATGCCTCGGTCGCCCATCCCCAATCGAATGGACAAGCTGAAAGAGCAAATGGATTGATTCTCAAAGGACTGAAACCCCGACTGATGTGTGACCTCGAACACGCAGCAGGAGCCTGGGTTGATGAAATTCCATCAGTATTGTGGGGATTGAGGACAACTCCCAATCGGTCGACTAGTAGAACCCCATTTTTCTTGGTTTATGGAGCCGAAGTTGTACTTCCAAGTGACTTGCTCCACAATGCGCCCGGAGTCGAGCTTTTCTCAAAGGAAGAAGCAGAACAAGCACGACAAGATGCAGTTAATCTCTTGGAAGAAGAAAGAGAGATGGCCTTGATCCGATCAACCATCTATCAGCAAGACCTACGTCGATTCCATGCCAGAAACGTGAGGGGTCGAGCATTTCAAGAGGGAGACTTCGTTCTCCGAGTGGATCAGCAGAAACCACACAAGCTTGCTCCTTCCTGGGAAGGCCCCTTCGTTGTCACCAGAGTGCTCCACAATGGAGCGCACCACCTCTACGATGTCGAGCACAAGAAAGACGAGCCGCGCGCTTGGAATGCGGAGCTGCTCTGCCCCTTTTATACTTAAACACTCAGTCTGTTGAGATGTGATAATAAGCACCTTTGTAGTTTGTTTATCAAAGACAAGAGTTTTTACAGTCTTCTGAAAATGATTATCGATTGCTTACGTTTGTTTCTGAAATCCCCCAGTGGGTGGCTTAGCTGTGAATCTGTTTCGCCTAAGTTGAAAAAATCCTACAGAGTGATGAGCAAGCCTCTCACTCGGGGGCTTAGCTGCAGTCCAGTACTCGCCTAAGTTGAAAAAATCCTACCGAGTGATGAGCAAGCCTCTCACTCGGGGGCGTAGCTGCAGTCCAGTACTCACCTAAGTTGAAAAAATCCTACCGAGTGGTGAGCAAGCCTCTCACTCGGGGGCTTAGCTGCAGTCCAGTACTCGCCTAAGTTGAAAAAATCCTATCGAGTGATGAGCAAGCCTCTCACTCGGGGGCCTAGCTGCAGTCCAGTACTCGCCTAAGTTGAAAAAATCCTACCGAGTGATGAGCAAGCCTCCCACTCGGGGGCTTAGCTGCAGTCCAGTACTCGCCTAAGTTGAAAAAATCCTACCGAGTGGTGAGCAAGTCTCTCACTCGGAGGCTTAGCTGCAGTCTAGTACTCGCCTAAGTTGAAAAAATCCTACCAAGTGATGAGCAAGCCTCTCACTCGGGGGCTTAGCTGCAGTCAGTACTCGCCTAAGTTGAAAAAATCCTACCGAGTGGTAAGCAAGCCTCTCACTCGGGGGCTTAGCTGCAGTCCAGTACTCGCTTAAGTTGAAAAAATCCTACTGAGTGATGAGCAAATCTCTCACTCGAGGGCTTAGCTGCAGTCCAGTACTCGCCTAAGTTTTAAAAATCCTCCCGAGTGATGAGCAAACCTCACACTCGGGGGCTTAGCTGTAGCCCAGTGCTCACTTAAGTTTCAAAAATCCTACCGAGTGATGAGCAAACCTCACACTCGGGGGCTTAGCTGCAGCCCAATGCTCGCCTAAGTTTCAAAAATCCTACTGAGTGATGAGCAAACCTCACACTCGGGGGCTTAGCTGCAGCCCAGTGCTTGCCTAAGTTTCAAAAATCCTACCGAGTGATGAGCAAACCTCACACTCGGGGGCTTAGCTGCAGCCCAGTGCTCGCCTAAGTTTCAAAAATCCTACCGAGTGATGAGCAAACCTCACACCCGGGGGCTTAGCTGCAGTCTAGTACTCGCCTAAGTTGAAAAACCATCCCTATCCGCAAGGACGACGAGGTGCCGGTCGACTGCAATCCTCTCCACGGAGCTGCACCACAAGTACAACGTCTGCTCCATCCCTATCCGCAAGGATGACGAGGTGCAGGTCGACTGCAATCCTCTCCACAGAGCTGCGCCACAAGTATAATGTCCGCTCCATCCCTATCCGCAAGGACAACGAGGTGCAGGTCGACAGAAATCCTCTCCACAGAGCTGCGCCACAAGTACAATGTCCGCTCCATCCCTATCCGCAAGGACTACAAGGTGCAGGTCGACTGCAATCCTCTCCATGAAGCTGCGCCACAAGTACAATGTCCGCTCCATCCCTATCCGCAAGGACGACGAAGTGCAGGTCAACTGAGATATATCCCTCAGAGTTGCATCTCAAAAAATATTCCGAGTGAAGATTAAATTCCACTCGAAGGCAAACGCAAGCACATGCAGAAGATAAACCAAGATCAGATAAAATCTCAAGAGTTTCAAAACAAAGTTAAAAGTACTCGGGCGTCAGGCCCGAAGGAGTTTAACGGTTACAAAAACCACTCGGCATCCCGAGGAAATTTAAAGCAAGTTTAAGTATCAAGTTTGTTCACTCGGCAGGAGGAGGACTTGCAGGCTCGACGAACTCGTCCAAATCAATCCCGTCCGCGATCCGAGTGGCAGCAACAATAAAAGTCTCCATGAAGGACTGGAAGTTGTACCTTTTTGTGTTGGCAACCTTGATCGCCGCCAACTTCTCCTCTCGAGCTTCTCGACACTGGACCCTGACCAGTGACAGAGCCACGTCAGCACCGCATCAGGCAGAGGACTTCTTCCATTCCTACACTGGACCAGGGATCTCGTTGAGTCGAGCCATCAAAGACTCGAGATCATTCTGAAGTGTTGCCCTCGGCCAGAGCAATGAGTCAATGCGTGAAACTGCAACCTTCAGACTTGTAACACTGGCGACGCAAGATTCCAGTCGAAGCACACTCATGGCAGCCTCGTCACCGACTGGAGAAAGGATAGGGTCCAAGACTGTCTCGACCCGTCCAGTCTCCTCTTCAAAGTTTTGGCAGAATTCTGCAGAGTCAAGGAGTTAATAAGTCGACTGGTCGGGTCCAACTTGCAAACAGTAAAACAGTCGAGTAAAAAAGAGGTACCTTTGAGCATAAGAAAGAGTTTCTTGGCGAGAGCTTTCAGATAGGCCTCCAAATCATTCCTCCTGCGAGTCATGCTCTCTAGCTGGTCGGTCAGAGCCACTTTATCTTTTTTCAGACGAGTCGCCTCTTGATTGGATTCAGTGAGAGACGACTTCAGCTTGTTGATTTCTTCCTCCAGTGCTCCGATCGAAGCCAGTTTCTGGTCAGCAAGGGCAGTCTTCTCCTGAGCCTCCTTCTGCGCAGCTGCAAGGTCCAGATCCTTCTTCTCCAGGGCCAGCCTCATTTTCTCTGCAAAATACACATTTAGATCAAACAGAAGAATGAAGAGATAACTTGAGAGATGGTCAAGATAAGTAGTCGACAGGCTGTTACCTTCCGTACCAGTGACTTCATCTTGAGCCTTCTTCAAGTTCTGCTGAGCCAACTCCAGGTTAAGGTTGAGTTGCCTTTGCTTTTCCTCAAATTCGGAGAACTTGGAGATAAGCGTACAAGATTTCTACAGTGAATAAAAGACATATCAATCGACAAGATCAAAGATTATTTATTTCCGAATGAATAAAATTTCAAGACTACTCAGACCCCAACCGACTGCCAGCAGTCGACTGTGGTCTCGGGGACTACACCCACTGGGTGCACTAAGTGTGCCCCCACTGGTTCGGATTCCACTCGGCCAGTCCGCCCAGGCTGAGTAAAAAGAGAGAGAAAGAAGTGCTCAGACCCCAACCGACCGCCAGCAGTCGACCGCGGTCTCGGGGACTAACACCCAGTGGGTGCACTTGGCGTGCCCCCACTGGTTTGGATTCCACTCGACTACACCCAGTGGGTGTACAATCTCAAAGTGCAAGACAATGAAAGATTGCGCGAAGGAAAATATTCGGGTAACATATCCTAAAAGAACAAATTCAGTCGGAAGTTGACTTACCTGGACATTGGCTCGAAGAGCCGTGCTGGCGTCATAAGCAACCTGACTGCTTTCATGCACCGCCTTCACCCACTCCATCATTATGCCAGCCTGATGAATAGCCTCCGCAGTAGCGTCCGACTGGATTTCTAGAACATGATGAGTAGCAAAGAAGGGGACGGACGGTCCAGACGCAGCGGCTTGGAGATCCGAGGCATGAGGTGGGATGGTTGAAGCAAGCTCTGGAGCAGTCGACGATGCAGGACGCACACTCGACACTGGGTCAGCAAAGGTTACAGAAACCTTACTCACATCCTCGGGCCGTTGAACTATTCACTCTGTCGCCGGCTCCGACTAGGATGTCTTGCTAGCTGTTGCCTTCTTCTTCCTGGGCCTCAGCGGCACATCCTTGTCATCATCCGGAAGCTCAATGACATTGGAGGGGCTGCAAAGAAATCAGTCGACCCTAAATGAGTCGCCATAATTTGACCAACTATACAATCGAGGACAAGATCATGAGGATTGTACCCGGGTTGGAGGTGACCGCATCTTCCATGTCCTCATCTTCATACTGGCGGGTGGAAGTCCCAGAAGTAGCAGCACTACAAATTTCAGAATTCAGTCAGGCATGTTTGACGAAATGTGTCGACTCAAATCCAGATTCATACTAAAACAAGAAATCATGTCCAACTAATACCCGAAAGCAATGGGGATGGCCACTTTGATCTTCGGCGAGGCCTTTGGTTGTTTGGACGGCGTAGCTTTCGGTTGCTTCGACGCCTTTTCAGTCGGCGCCGGAGAAGACGTTCGAGGGCGCTTCGATGACTGCCCAGTTTGCACGGTCGCTTTGCCGCGGGCACTTGCTGGATCGTGAGAAAACTTGGATCGTTTTCCCTACGAGGAGGAGAGTCAACCTCTTCTTCATCACTCGGGTCGTCATTGTCCTCATCCTCTTCGTCGTCAGAGTGCCACTCGCCGCTTTCACCTCCACTCGCTTCCCCCTCTGGGTCCTGCTCCTGCTCCCCGTTGGGCATCGAGTACATCTCAGTCAGGGCCTAGAAGACAACAACCAAGATAGGAGACAGTCAGATGAGAGCAAACAGCTAATTGATAAACCAAGAAGACACTCGACCACTTGGAGTCATACCTTGTCGGTTTCGTACGAGTTGTTGAGCGGAGGAATCCTCTGAGATCCCCTGGGATTGTCCTTGTGTTCAAGTGATGCTCTTCAGCCACCCTTCCAACGTGGCATCGTCGACTTCCTATGGATGGATCCGAGTGGTGTCGTTGGTGCCCGAATACATCCACATGGATGGTCACGAGCTTGAAGGGGTTGGATGCGTCGCCTGAGGAAGACCTCCAACAGATCCATACCGGTTACCCCGTCACGAACAAGCTAAACTACTCGCTCAACCAGCACTTTCACTTGCGCCTTCTCCTCTGGGATCACTTTCAAAGCAGAGGGCTTCTCCACTCGGACCATGGAAAAGGGGGGAAGTCCAGTCGACTGACCGGGAGTCAGCTGGTCCTTACAGTAGAACCAGGTTGACTGCCACCCTCAGACTGACTCAGGAAGGATCATGGCTGGGAAAGTACTTTTACTCCTCATCTGAATCCCAAGACCCCCGCACATCTGAATCACTTGCGTCCTCTCATCACTCAGGTTGGCCTTCTTGACCGACTGAGAACTGCATGTGAATATGTGCGTGAAGAGCCCCTAGTGTGGCCGACAGCCCAGGAAGCTCTCACACATGGACACAAAAGCAGCGAGGTACACGATGGTATTCGAAGTAATGTGGTGGAGTTGCGCCCCGAAGAAGTTCAAAAAACCTCGAAAGAAAGGGTGGGGAGGCAAGGAAAACCCGCGGTCGACGTGAGTAGCGAGGAGAACGCGCTCACCCTCCTGTGGCTGCGGCTCGGTCTTGTTCCCCGGAAATCACGCCGATTCGTGGGGGGATCAGGCCCCCCTCGACCAGGTCGTCGATGTCATCCTGGCGGATCGTCGAGCAGATCCAGTCGCCCTGGATCCAGCCCGGTGGCAGGCTGGCCCTCGAAGAAGATCCGCCCCGGCCAGACTTCTTCCCCGTCACCTTCTTCGCGTGCTCCAATGCCACCGTCTTCTCCTTCCCCATCGCGGCGAGCAGAGCACGAATGGGGCGGCGGCGCTGGAGCAGGAGCAGATGCAGCGGAGAAAACTAAGAGGGAAAGAGAAGAACAAAGACGCACTATTCAAAGAAAACCCCGGCCCAACGCCTTATATGGGGCCGCTTCCGAGTGGCTGACTTGTGGGTCCGGACGACCCAATCAAATCCCGCAACAGTCACGCGCGAGGTACGTGGCGAAAAAGGTGGCACAGTGATCAAGGCGGACGCACCTAATCCCTTCTGATTACTGTGGCCTCCCCTATTTTGCGTGCTTCCCCAAAATCCAAATCCCACGATATCCATGCACAGTGGGGCAATCTGTCAGACGGAATATATTCTCCATACCAGTACTCAAGACATCACAGTAAATTTCACTCGGCAGATTCAAGAATGGATCAAGGCGACTGAAAGGGAGTTGAGATCATTATGGTTGTTCGCTTGGTCACGATAAGTCACTACCGGAGCACAAAAATTGAACCGGAGAAATACTCAACTCCTTCTCCACTCAAGCCCCGAACCATTCGGGGGCTAATGATGAAGCTATGTACCTACGGTAGGGTCATAGGCCTGACCTAGACTACCTCCCCAAGGACATCACCCTAAAGCCAGTAGCATTCAAAGGGTACCATCATCCACTCGACCAGAGACATTCCACTCGGAAGAATCAATGTCACTCGACCGTCACAGAAGTAGCTCGACAAACAGAAGATCTGAAGCCACTCTACACAGCAACGGTTAGGCGTTTACTCATAGCCTTAACTACCATTTATAGCACTTTAAGACGGACGTTACTTGTAACGCTCCACCTTTATGTACATTGAACCCTGCATAACGGAGGGGGCTGGGGTCCTGGCACACTCTATATAAGCCACCCCCTCCTCCAGGACAGGGATTCGCATCTTTTGTAAACACACACACACATATAATCCAGTCGACCGCCCCAGGGCATCGAGACGTAGGGCTATTACTTTCGCCGAGAAGGGCCTAAACTTGTAAACTCGTGTGTACAACTACTCCATAGCTAGGATCTTGCCTCTTCATACCTACCCCTCATTCTACTGTCAGTCTTAGAACCACGACAGGGTCTAGATTGGTTTTCGATGGCTACAGAGCCTTGCGGCGATGGAAATTCTGATCTAGGGTTACTTCTGATGGTTATTTATAGGATTTTTGGCATCGGTTTCACATGAAGATGGGCCTCGAGGTGAGCACAACTCACCGGGGCAAGCCGGGCCCACCAGGCATGCCCTGGTGTCTTGTGCCCTACTCCTTCACCTTCTGGTCCTTCCACGAAGCTTCGGGGGTCTCTTTTGTTCCAAAGAAATAGTCAGAAAGTTTCAGCTCATTTGGAGAACTTTCATTTCTGCACAAAAAACAACACCATGGTAGTTTTGCTGAAAACAGTGTCAGTCCGAGTTAGTTCCATGCAAATCATACCAAAATCATATAATATTATTGTAAACATGGCATGAATACTTCATGAATTATAGATATGTTGCAGACGTATCAGCATCCACAAGCTTAATTCCTACTCATCCTTGAGTAGGTAAATAATAGAAGAAATAATTTATGAAGTGTGAATGCTAGCAAAGTGCACAAGTTTGATCAATGACAATTTCAATCACTTTTCCTAGCATCATAACAGCAATTCTTTCTCATAAAATTTATCATGTTAAAGTAACAACCAATGCACATGTTAAGGTTCAAACAATGAATTCTCTTGAAACTCAACAACCTATGTTCTCAGTCACCAAGCAATTGCAATTCAACTTATTCAACAGAGTCTAAGTAAGAGGTCCACATACTCAACCATCATATAGTCTTCTATGATTGCTAACAGTCACCGCATACACATGAGCAAAACATTTCAACCAGACACATAGAAAGATAGGGGCTTATAATTTCGCCTCCCAACATATTCACCTCAAGGGTGATGTCAACAATAATAACTCATGCTACCCATACCCAACTGGATATATGTGCCTAGATCTTTCCTCACCACGTGATGCTTTCCAAAAGAGAAAAATAAAAAGGAATAGAGAGAAAAACTTTGACTCTTGCACGAAAGTAAATACATAAAAGTAAAAGATAGGCCCTTCGCAGAGGGAAGCAGAGGTTGCCATGTGCTTTTTGTTTGTATGCTCAACCCCTTAGTGCAAAAGAACATCACATTATATTGCCCCTTATGATAGAAAACTTTATTATGCAGTCTGATGCTTTTATTCTTTGCCATCACAAGTTCGTACAATGCTCAATTTTATCTTACACTAAATGATCTAACACTTCTGGAAGCAATTTGTATTGCCTTATTGCATCGGTGACAACTTACTTGAAGGATCTTACACGATCCTTAGGTAGGTATGGTGGACTCTTGAAAATAAGATTTGGGTTTAAGGGTTTTTGGATGCACAAGTAGTATCTCTACTTGCTGCGGAATTTTTGGCTAGCAAAGATGGGGGCAAGCACCACATGTTGAAGGATCTATGACAATATAACTTCTATGTGAATATGAACAAACATAAATCATTACGTTGTCTTCCTTGTCCAACGTCAAAAATTTTGGCATATAATATTTTGATGGGGGATCACAATCACAAAAGATTTCCAATATAGTGTATTTGCATGTGAAAGTTCTCTTCCTTCTACTAATCATTCGTGAATTGCTTGTATGACCAATGTTGTGATTGTCAAGCCTCAAAAGATTTCACTTTCCTAACCCAATGTGAAGCTACCACTAGGCATTATATGATTTCAACTTCATGACATTCAATTTATTCAACAATGTACTCATAGGATATAAGTGAAGCACAAGAGTAAATGACAAGCTACTCCAAAAAGATATAAGTGAAGATCAAGCGAGTAGTTAAGTAAATAGGTAGCTATGTGAGGACTCTCTCTTATTTAAAACTTTTAGATCTAAGCATTTTATTTGCCGGTGGGAAACGACACCTATGGGATCACAAGAATCCCTACTACGATTGCCGAGGTGCGGGGTCGTGAGAAGAGCAGGATTAGCAGTCAGCACGAGGATCGTTTACCCAGGTTCGGGCCACGAGGATGTGTAAAACCCTAGTCCTGCTTTGGTGGATGTATTGAATGTTCTTGGGCTCTCAAACTAGCTACGGTGGTTGTGTCGTTCAAAAGAGCCGAATCCCCCTCCAGTACGCCGTAGGCCTCCTTTTATAGTCGAAAGGGGCTGCCACAGTGGCACACAGGAGGTGGAAAGGCCTACAGTGTTCCGAGCTTATCGCTCGTATTACAGGACAAGACACATTTAATGCATCGCTTAGGTGTCCCTTATCTTTATCGCGGACGGGAACGAGGCACGTCCCGTTCGTCACCGCTCCTCCTCGCTTCGGCACGCGCCAAGGCTAGCGATGCGTGCAGTGCCATGTAGGCAGGCAGGCAGCTGAGGTGGTGCGGTGGTAAGGCCTTCATGAAGGTCCGCACACCGCCACGCAGGTGCCTGCTGATTTGGCATGGAAGTCGCATGTTGCCATGCAGGTGCCTGCCCAGCTGGTTGGGCTGGCAGCTGCATGTGAACGGTGGCAGAGTCTTGGCTGGTGCGGGCCTGGCAGTGGCCCTGCTGACGCCCTCGGCAAGGGTCTTGCTGGGGGCCCGGCAAGGGTCTTGCCGTGGCGTTGCTGTCATCCCTGGCAAGGGTCTTGCCGGGGGTCTTGTGGATTTCCTCGGCTAGGATCATGCCGAGGGTCGCCGTCTTCTAGTCCTCATCTGAACTCATATATTTATGGGTTCGACAAAGATTTGCATGCCACCACAGAGGTGCCTCCCGAGCCTTGGTTCTGACGCGGTTGCTTGGGTCGGAGCCAGTGGGCTCAAGGGTGGCTCGCTCTGCTGGTGTTGGGCAATTTGCCCCGGCAAGGCTCTTGCCAGGGCCGCGGGGGGCCGCCTCAGCAAGGATCTTGCCGAGCGAGTCCACCTCACCCTCTTTCCCTCATGCGCTTCCGGTCTTGTCATCGCCTTGGTTGTCTTGTGCTTTGGCTTCTCTCCGGCTTCCCTCCTCTGCCCTGCTAAGTGTGGCCGTGGAACGTGGCTCTGACTGCCCGTGCACAAGTAAAGGGGTCAAAAGGAGAGTCCCTACTTTTGTACACCGACAGGAGCCCCCGGGCCTGGGCCATACATAAGTGCGACGTGTTGTTGGGCTAGGCCCAGAACAGTGCGCGGGCAGGTGGGGCGGATTTTACTACAGTAACTTCTTGTCCGCCATGCTTCCCCATGACCCGCGTTCACTACTGGAATCAGCTACTTTGCCATCTGCCAGCTCTTTGCCGTCAGCTAGCAGACGGCAAAGAATCTCTTTGCCATCAGCTACCAAAAAGCAGACGGCAAAGAACTGGTTGATGGCAAAGACATAATTTGTCATCAGCCAGTTCTTTGCCGTCGGCTAGCAGACGGCAAAGATTCTTTGTCGTCGGCTAGCGTACGGCAAAGAGGGAGGGGGCCCCACTGACGAGCTGCAAAAAAAACCTAACGCCCCCTCCCATCTTTGCCGTCCGCTAGCGGACGGCAAAGGGGGGCGGACGGCAAAGAGGGAGGGCCCCACTAACGTTAACGGCGGCCCCACCCCGCCCCTCTCTCTCTCTTTCTCTCCCCTCGCCGCCGCCCCGTCGCCCCACCACCCCGCCGCCACCCCAGCGCCCTGTCGCCCCACCACCCCGCCGCCGCTCCGGCGCCCCCCGCCCCGTCTCCCCCAGCCGCCCTGCCGTCTGGCGCCGCCACGCCCCGGCGCCCCGGCCCCGTCGCCACTGCCGCGCCCCAGGCGCCCCGCCCCCCTCCTCCGCGCCCCAGGCCGCCCCGCCCCCCTCCTCCACCCAGGTGAGCTCTCCTGCCTCCTTTTTTCTGTTTTTTTAGTTTTAGGTTTATGTTTAGTTTAGATTTAGTTTTTAGTTTTAGTTTTAGGATTAGTTTTAGGTTTATAGGTTTAGTTTTAGTTTAGTTTTAGGTTTTAGATTTAGTTGTTTCCTTTTTCTGTTTTTTAGTTTTCGGTTTAGGTTTAGTTTAGTTTTAGGAAAGAAGAAGAAGAGAAAAATAGGAGAGGAGAAGAAGAAGAAGAAGAAGAAGAGGAGAGGAGAAGAAAAAAGAAGAAAGAGGAAGAAGAAGAAGAAAAAAGAGGAGAGGAGGAGAAGAAGAAGAGGAAAAGGAAAGGAGGAGGAAGAAGAAGAAGAAGAAGAAGAAGAAGAAGGGAAAAAAGGAAGAAAAGGAAGAAGAGGAAGAAGAAGAAAAGGAAAAAAGGGAAAAAAAAACCCGACACGGTACCCAGACCCCGACCCGGCACCCCGACACGACACCCCGACCCCGAGACCCCGACCCCGACACCCCGACCCCGACCCCGACCCGACACCCCGACCCCGACACCCCGACCCACCCCGACCCCGACACCCCGACCAGCGACCCACACCCCGACCCGACACCCCGCCACCCCGACCCCCCGAGCCTGACCCGACACCCCGACCCCGAGCCTGACCCGAACCCTGACCCCGACACCACACCCCGACCCCGAAACAACACCCCGACACCGACACGGCACTACCCCGACATCGACACGACACCCCGACCCGACACGACCCAGACCCCGACCCGACCCCGACACGGACACCCCGACCCCGACACCCCGACCCCGAGCCCCGACCCCGACACCCCGACCCCGACCCCCGACACCCACCGAGCCTGACCCGACACCCCGACCCCGAGCCGACCCGACACCCTGACCCCGACACCACACCCCGACCCCGAAACAACACCCCGACACCGACACGGCACTACCCCGACATCGACACGACACCCCGACCCCCCGACCCCGAAACAGCACCCCGACCCGACAGGACACCCCGACCACCGACACCTCCCGAAAAGGTGTTCTTTGGCCTTCCCAGAGGCCGACGGGGTCATATATTTGTGAATTATTAGTTAGGTCATATATTTTACGATTTTGTTATGAAAAACATCATATATAATTGTGTTGATCGTGTAGTTTTAAATGTGCAGTTGTTTCATCGCTGCGAGGTTTGGTGTTCGACGACCTCGCCGTGCGTTTGACGAGCTCTGCCCCTTCGTTCGTGAGTGAGCACAAATGACAAGTTCTCCTCCCCCATTAATTATTTGATCTATTTCGATGAAACTTGATAGCTAGCTATATATGTGTCTTGAATCATCAGTATGCGTAACCAATATGTGTCTCCCGTTCGAAAGCGTCATAGTTATAAATATGCATGCATTTGCATATTTATAACCTTGATTCTTTCGAATTGTCCAACGCTATCCATGGACAGCCCGAGTATGTGTAGATTGGGTTCGTTTTCCCATATGCTTTGCTCCGGATCCGACGCATAAATTTCGTCAGTGCCTCCCCTGTTGTTCTCCGGGTACACATCCTCTCTGTTTATTGCAGAGACGTGTATCAGGAGAACAACGGGGAGGTGCTGCCGAAATTTTGCGTCGGATCCGGGGCATAGCATGGGAAAATGAACCCAATCTACACATACACGGGTGGGATTAGGACCTATCATTACCTATTAGAGTGTAGGTTGCATGGACATAATAAAATTGACAGAGTAGATCAACTGATGAATATATACATGGTGAATTACATATATAATTGTTGTGTGTCCAGTAGCTCTGAAAGTCAAGATGAGTGACCGTGCGTGGATGTATACCGGTCACACTGGTCAGAACAAATGGAGCGCTGAATGGTTCACAAAAACCAAGGGGTTTGTGCAAGCCGCATTTGCAAATGGCCAAAAGAAAACCTGGTGCCCCTGTTTCCGGTGCGGCAATTGGGAAAAGAAGACAGAGGCTGAAATGGGCAAACACCTGCAGAAGAGTGGTTTTACGCCTGATTATACGGTGTCGACATTTCATGGTGAGTCTGCCCAACGTGACCGAGCTGAGGTGGATCGTCGTCGCACCGACGAGCATGGTACCCGGATGGAAAACATGGTGCAAGACTATGATGATGCTCGGGATTCGGACGAGGAGATGGAGGAATCTGCAAAGGCCTTCAATGAAATGTTGGAGTCTTCAAAACATCCGCTCCACGAGCACACTGAGCTTTGTTAGTTGGATGCCATCTCACAAGTAATGGCTCTGAAGGCTCAGTTCAACTTGGGCAGAGAATGCTATGACGCAATTATGACAGTATTTTGACGCTTTCTACCCAAAGGCCATGTAATGCCTGCAAACCTGTACCAGTCGGACAAAATCCTCTATGCATTGAAGATGCCCTATGAGAAGATACATGCCTGTGAGAAAGGATGTGCCTTATTTAGGCTTGACTATGCGGACTTGAACTATTGTCCCATTTGCAAGTCTTCCAGGTATATTGTGGTAGACAACGGTATGGGTGAGAAGACACAGACCAAAATCCCCGTTAGTGTTCTTCGGTATATGCCAATCGTACCAAGACTTCAACGTCTTTTCATGGTTGAAGAGACGGCCAGACAGATGACATGGCACAAAACAGGCAAAAGAACCGAACTAGATGCAGATGGGAATCTGATGATGGTACACACATCGGATGGTGTTGCGTGGAAAAAGTTTGATGAATTACATGCTGACAAAGCGGCAGATCCGAGGCATCCTCGAGTCGGCATCAGCACGGATGGGTTCAGTGTGTTTGGTATGACGGCATCCCAATACAGTTGTTGGCCCGTATTTGTCTTTCCACTCAATCTCCCCCCCGGACAGATTATGCAAAGAAAGAACATTTTCCTGACGTTGATAATTCCAGGACCCAACTATCCGGGGAAAAATATGAATGTGTACATGCAGCCACTTAAGGACGAATTGCAAGAAGCCTGGGATAATGGGTTCAAGACATACGACGCCTTTAGCAAACGAAACTTCATAATGCGTGTCTAGTACATGTACTCGACGCATGACTTGCCGGCGTATGCGCTATTCGTTGGCTGGTGTGTGCATGGAAGGTTCCCGTGCCCCACATGCAAGGGAGCTCTTGAGTTTCGTTGGCTTCAGGCCGGTCGCAAGTTTTCTTGCTTCGACATGCATAGACAGTTCAACGGGTATCGCTTTCGTACCTATGGCAAAGAGCTATCTATGGCCGACGAAAGTCTACAAATTGTTGTGTATCTTCTATCGGCGAAGGAGGTACCCGAGTATTATGGGAGAGTTGAAGCAATTTATGAACTTCTGTTCTATGGTGAAAACCCACCGAATGTCGTAGTCTTCAAATGTTATTGGTTTCAGCCGAAGGAGACTAGAAGGACTCATGAACATATAGGGAAAGTTGAAATCAACCAAAGCACCCATTTAGATGTTCCTGATGTCTATATTACGGCTCAACAGGCGACCCAAGTATTCTATCTACCGTGGGCCTGCCAAACTAATCCAAATCTGAAAGGTTGGGATGTCGTTTATGAAGTGCCGCCACGTGCTAGACTTTCTCCCCCAAAGGAAGAGGATTATGAACCTCACATTAACCCAGACACATATGAAGGAGAATTCTTCCAAGAGACACGTCTTTCCAAAAAGCGTTTCAAGAACCGCTATACTTCACCCCAAAACATTGAAGTAGATAGCGACAATGAATCCGATATCACCCCAGAGGAGGAACAAGAAGAGCCGGAACAAGAAGAGGTTACTGCTGCGGATGACCTGTCAATGCTTGACCAATTACGTCAAGGTGGCCTTGCAAATGTTGATGCCAATGAACCCTATGAGCCCATCATTGATTATAGTGATGATGATGATTATGCATTTATTGATGATACTGATCGAGATTATTAGTAGTGTCAGGTATTCAATTTTTTTATGTTGTACTTGATGATGATACACTTAAGTGATATACATATTATTATTCATGTCGGTACTTTTTTTATGTTGTACTAATTTCGTTTACTCTTTGTCATGGCAGGTGTTGAAAGATGGTGGGGGCTGGTCGGGAGCGCGCCGAGGCCCCTTCTTCGTCGGCGCGTGGTGCGAGGTCTTCCATTCCACACGCACCTCTCCGCCGAGCGTTGCTGGACAGTATGGCGACACCGTCGGGCCCTTCTTTTCGTCGAACGCGGTGCCCAGCAGGGGACGAGGTAAAAAGAAGAGAGGAGGTGGAGCACGTGGTCGCGGGAGAGGAGGTAGGGTGACTCTTACGGCGCCTTCCTCGCCGCCGCCCCCCAGCTGTTTCACCCGAGCACGTGACTGCTAGGGTGGACTCGTCTGAGGAGGAGGCTGCACGGACTCCGGTCCATGAGCCTCCGGTCCACGGGTCTTCCGCCCATGAGCCTCGGGTCGACGGGCCTTCGACCCACGAGACCCCAGACGAGCACACGTCTGGATGGGGTACCTGGCTTGAGGAGCCGAGTGGCCATGCTGATGATGGCGGGGAGCCGAGTGGCCATGCTGATGATGGCGGGGAGCCGACTGATGAGGAGGGGGAGGAGGGGGGCAACGTCTACCAGCGTGGTGCTACACGGCTCCCGTCCGTGCCGGCGACCCGCGAGCAGAGGTGGTTGATTTTCCCTGGTGGGGAGAGGTAAGTGCATTTAATCTTTTTGTACCTTCTGCATTCACGTTTCTTCAAATAACTGATGTGTTGGCCTTGTCATGCTGCAGGGGTTGAGACCACCATGAAAGTGTCCGCCGGCCCAACTCCGTCCTTGGAGTTCTGATTCGGCAAAACTTCCCGGGGTTTGTCACGTTGCCTGGTGAGGGTCGGCTTCCAGAGGTTGGATTGACTTGGGAGCACTACTTGGCTGCCCCGGCCCCGCCGGGTGAGATTATCGACGGTGTCTTGTGCAAGACGAGGGCAGACGTCGTGATCAGAAAGTTCTGGGTAATTGCTCCTTTACACAATTAAAAATCTTCAACTAGCTAGTTATTAATTGTACTAATCAATATTGTCTCATTTGATTGCATACATTCTACATGTGTGAGGAGGGATACGAGGAGGAGGAGGATCATGTTATCCACAAGGAGTGCAAGCGCCTACTTCAGAACTTACGGCATGAGGTTCGGGTGTAGGCTGTTCGAGACTACTACGCCGGGCGTGGTATCAAGAAGCCCAAGCAGGAGTGCCGCGATAAGTTCTTGAGTAAGGAGAAGTACATGAAGGTAATTCTTAAGGCCTTGTACTTACTTCCTTCATTTAGTAATTCATAGCCGTAGCGCTCAAGTTTCTATTTGCTAACTTAGGCCCCTCCGAGATGGTGTGCGGATCGGATGGATTGTTGGGAGGTGTTGGTCAATGAGTGGTGCTCAAAAGAATGGATGGCCACCCACAAAGAGGCCAAGGACAAACGTGCCCAAATGGAAGGTGTGCCACACCACCAAGGCAGCTCCAACTTATTTCAGTATGGGCGGAACTGGGTATGTGGTTTGATTCATGATTCATGCAATTCATTCATCATGCTAGCTTTAGCCCTTTAATTACTAATTTACTTTGTTTCTCTCTTTCAGGCATGCTACAATAAGGCGGATAAGGTGCCAGAGGTGTATGACCTGTATGCCATGGCCCACACTGGCCCTTACAAGAAAGTCAAGGCATTCTCTGCGTCTGACCTCGATGATCCAAAGAACTTCACCAACATCTCCGCCCACGACAAGCTCGTGCAATATAGAGATCAGGGGAAGGCGAGGAAAGGGGAGGACTTTAACCCGAGCCAGGGTCCCATTGATACAGAGCTGCTGATGATATCTGGTGGCGGGAGGTCCCATGGCTCCATAGCCATGGGAGATGGACTTATCTGTTGTCCTAGCACTCTCCCGGAGATCAAGGCGCGCCAGTCGAGCTCTGCTCCTGAGATAAGGCCTCGTCAATGACCAGTCGAACTCGCCTTCAAGGTTAGTTATACGTACTCAGCTATCTTTCTCCATTACATTGTCTGCGCTTCCATCAATGATTACAAATGGTCATGTGAGTGGTGTTGCAGGCTGCTATAGAGAGTGAGAGAGATAGAACGGAGAAACTTCTGGCGGAGGCGACGGAGAGGCAGCGGGAGTTGGAGGAGAGGACGACAAAGATGTTGGAGGAGGAGAGGGCACGGAATGACATGCAGGCAAGGGCCATGTACGAGCTCCTTGTGGTAAGTTTCTTCTGCAGATTACTTGCTAGTCTTAACATTTGAGTCTCATTACTAACTAGTATGACTCTGTTATGAAAACCAAATGTGTAGTCTGTGTGCGAGAAGTCCGGTCAGAACGCTCCGCCGATGCCAGTGATTGCTCCTGGGAGCACGGTGAGTTAATTTGAATGGACATTACTTGCTAGTCTTAACATTTGAGTGTCATAATGCTAACGAGACATTGGAAATGATCTTTGGTGCAGCTTAACTCCAGAAACGCATCGCACGATCCTTCTCCAGCTACCGGCGCGAGCCAGCCCGCTCCTTCTCCAGCTACCGGCGCGAGCCAGCCCGCTCCTACATCTCCATGATCACGGTAAGTTTCTCTAGTGTTTTGCTTAACAAATGCATAAAGACCTAGACTTAGCTTTATTTCCTCCAATATGCTTACCATAATGGCCTAGAGTTAGCTTCTTTTCCTCCAAAATGACTTAATAAGCTTACTGACCTCATAAACCATCCATTCTACCTAAGTTAGCTCTAAAATGACTTATTTTACCTTAGTTAGCTTACAAGTGATCCAATTTATCCAAGTTAGCTCTAAAATGGCCCATTTTACGTAGGTTAGCTCCTAAATGATCCATTTTACCTACGTTAGCTTTAAAATGACCCATTTCACCTAGGTTAGCTCCAAAATGACCCATTTCACCTAGGTTAGCTCCAAAATGGCCCATTTCACCTAAGTTAGCTCAAAAATGATCCATTTTACCTTAGTTAGCTCAAAAACGTGGCATTTCACCTTAGTTAGCTCATAAAAGACCCATTTCAACTAAGTTAGCTCCAAAATGATCAATTTCACCTAGGTTAGCTCATAAACGACCCATTTCACCTAAGTTAGCTCAAAAACGATCCATTTTACCTTACTTAGCTCAAAAACGTGGCATTTCACCTTAGTTAGCTCATAAAAGACCCATTTCAACTAAGTTAGCTCCAAAATGATCAATTTCACCTAGGTTAGCTCATAAACGACCCATTTCACCTAAGTTAGCTCAAAAACGATCCATTTTACCTTACTTAGCTCAAAAACGTGGCATTTCACCTTAGTTAGCTCATAAAAGACCCATTTCAACTAAGTTAGCTCCAAAATGATCAATTTCACCTAGGTTAGCTCATAAACGACCCATTTGACCTAGGTTAGCTCATAAATGACCCATTTCACCTAGGTTAGCTCACAAACAACATATTTCACCTAGGTTAGCTCATAAACTACCCATTTCACCTAGGTTAGCTCATAAACGTGGCATTTCACCTAAGTTAGCTAATATATGGCATATACTTCTTCTTCTAGTCTTCTTCTTCTATTCTTTTTCTTCTAGTCTAATTCTTCTTCTAGTCTTCTTTTTCTAACTTTCTTATTTGTCATTTTGCAGGTTTCATTCACTTCACGGAAGCCAGCTTCCTATGATGGATTGCTTGCTTTTTCCTGTTTTTTCCTTTAATGCACTTCTTGTATTCTGCTCGCTTGCTATGATGAAACTTTGCATATTGTAATATGTATGGATCGATGGAACTATGTGCAACCTACTATGTATGTATGGATGGATATATATGTGCTGGATATTTATTATGTTGGATATATATGTGCTGGATATTTATGTGATGGATATATATGTGTTGTGAAATATTTGTTGTGATAATTGTTGGATATAAGAAAAACAGAACAAAAAAGAGGCAGTGCAGGCTCTTTGCCATCCGCGGCAGACGGCAAAGACCCCTTTGCCGTCGGTGGTAGACGGCAAAGGGGGCACGTGGCGCCCACCTGTGCTTCCTGGGGATGGACCATTTGGCCAATTTGCCTACTGTGGCGGACGGCAAAGCCAAGCTGATGGCAAAGACTTTGCCTTTGCCGTCCGTCGGGCGGACGGCAAAAAAGAGCGGGCGCTGACGTATAGCTGACGTCGTCTGGTGGACGGCAAAGAGGCGCTCAAATTTGCCGTCCGCAGGCGGACGGCAAAGGCCGCCGTTAGCCGCCTAACGGAGTGACGCTGGCGGACGTGCAACATTTTGCCGTCCCCCCTCTTTGCCGTCAGCCGCTGTAGGCAAAGGGCTCTTTGCCGTCCGCCATAAAAAGCTGACGGCAAAGGACCTGTTTGCCGACCCTATCTTTGCCATCACTGTTTGCCGTCCGCGGCGGACGGCAAAGTGCTTTGGCATCAGCCGTCCCTGCCTTTGCCGTCCGCCATGGCAGACGATAAAGTACTGGATTCCTGTAGTGGTTGAACGCGCGACATGGAGGGTCGTGCGTGACGTGGGGGTCATGCGTGGGGCGGTCTCCGCACGTATGCGTCACATCGTGGTAACGAGGCGGCTGATACGTCTCCAACATATCTATAATTTTTGATTGCTCCATGCTATATTATCTTCTGTTTTGGATGTTTATGGTCTTTATTATACACTTTTATATTATTTTTGGGACTAACCTATTGACCCAGAGCCCAGTGCCAGTTTCTATTTTTTCCTTGTTTTAGAGTATCACAGAAAAGGAAAATCAAACGGAGTCCAATTGACCTGAAACTTCACGGAACTTATTTTTGGAAGGAAAGCAGCCCGGGAGACTTGGAGTCCACATAAGGGAAGCTTCGAGGAGGCCACGAGGTAGGGGCACGCCCACCCCACTGGGCGCGCCCTCCACCCTCGTGGGCCCCTTGTGGCTCCCCTGGCGTACTTCTTCCACCTATATATCTCCATATACCCTAAAACGATCCGAGAGCACAATAGATCGGGAGTTCCGCCGCCAGAAGCCTCCGTAGCCACCAAAAGCCAATCTAGACCCGTTCGGGCACCCTGCCGGAGGGGGAATCCCTCTCCGGTGGCCATCTTCATCATCCCGGTGCTCTCCATGATGAGGAGGGAGTAGTTCTCCCTCGGGGCTGAGGGTATGTACCAGTAGCTATGTGTTTGATCTCTCTCTCTCTCTCTCGTGTTCTTGAGGTGGCACGATCTTGATGTATCGCGAGCTTTGCTGTTATAGTTGGATCCTATGATGTTTCTTCCCCCTCTACTCTCTTGTAATGGATTGAGTTTTCCCCTTGAAGTAATCTTATCGGATTAAGTCTTTAAAGATTTGAGAACACTTGATGTATGTCTTGTTGTGCGTATCTGTGGTGACAATGGGATACCACGTGATTCACTTGATGTATGTTTTGGTGATCAACTTGCGGGTTCTGCCCATGAACCTATGCATAGGGGTTGGCACACATTTTCGTTGTGATTCTCCGGTAGAAACTTTGGGGCACTCTTTGAGGTTCTATGTGTTGGTTGAATAGATGAATCTGAGATTGTGTGATGCATATCGTATAATCATAACCACGGATACTTGAGGTGACATTGGAGTATCTAGGTGACATTAGGGTTTTGGTTGATTTGTGTCTTAAGGTGTTATTCTAGTATGAACTCTAGGGCTGTTTGTGACACTTATAGGAATAGCCCAACGGATTGATTGGAAAGAAAAACTTTGAGGTGGTTTCATACCCTACCATAATCTCTTCGTTCGTTCTCCGCTATTAGTGACTTTGGAGTGGCTCTTTGTTGCATGTTGAGGGATAGTTATGTGATCCAATTATGTTATTATTGTTGATAGGACTTGCACTAGCGAAAGTATGAACCCTAGGCCTTGTTTCAACGCATTGCAATACCGTTTACTCTCTCTTTTATCATTCTTTACCTTGCTGTTTTTATATTTTCAGATTACAAAAACTATTATCTACTATCCATATACCACTTGTATCACCATCTCTTCGCCGAACTAGTGCACCTATACAATTTACCATTGTATTGGGTGTGTTGGGGACACAAGAGACTCTTTGTTATTTGGTTGCAGGGCTGCTTGAGAGAGACCATCTTCATCCTACGCCTCCTACGGATTGATAAACCTTAGGTCATCCACTTGAGGGAAATTTTCTACTGTCCTACAAACCTCTGCACTTGGAGGCCCAACAACGTCTACAAGAAGAAGGTTGTGTAGTAGACATCAAGCTCTTTTCTGGCGCCATTGCCGGGGAGGTGAGTGCTTGAAGGTATATCTTTAGATCTTGCAATCGAGTCTTTTAGTTTCTTGTTTTATCACTAGTTAGTCTATAAAAGAAAACTATGAAAAATGGAATTAAGTTTGCCACATACGCTTCATCTTTTTAATATCTTTCGTGGGTATGATGGGAAGGAAAATTGTGCTCAAGTACTAGAAGAAGAATTACATAGAATGTTTGGCATAAAATATGTGAATGATGAGCATGATTGCATTGTTGTTAGTACGAATTCTTTGAACATCCATGATACTAATGATGATTGCACTAGTTATGATGAAAATGTATCCTATAAACATGTCAATTTTTGTGGAGTGCATTGGGTTTGTAAGTACATACCAAATAGGGAAGATAGATATTGCAAGAGGCATAAGTACTTAGAAACTAAATTGTTGCAAGAAAGGCTAGATGAATGTGCTGAAAATTTAAATTATCTTGGCCATACTTGTGAGCTTTGCAATGAACATGATCATTTCAATACCCAATGCAAATTGTTTCATGATTGTATCGTGTCCAAAAATTGTGATGACTTGATTTCCCTTGCACATCAAAATGAACTTAGTTTGCTCTTGGGTTATGAAGAAATGAAACGTATAACTAAGGATATTCCAAAATTTGCCCTTGATAGAGTTCTTCATTTTGATCTAGAGGAAATTTATATGTATTGTGCAGTGAATTGTATTGAAAATCCTTATATTGCCAATTACATAAAGAAAAGAAAACAAATAGAAGATGAAGAGAACACTAATGAAAGGCAAGAGACTTCCCAATATTCTCCTATTATTTCTTATGATGAATCAGGTAACGAGGAGGAGCCTCCTATTCAACCAATCTCCATTAATAAGGAGCTCCAAAAAGAGGATTGAACCCACACATGATGTGGTGAAGAAGAAGAAAAGAAAAAGGAAGAGAGGTAAAAAGATATCTCTCCCAAATAATGCTGCTCCTATTACTATTGTGCCTCATGAAAATATAATTGTGGAAGATAATGATACTTCTTATGATCTTGAAAATCTTTTTGGCACTTGCTTGGAAGAATATGATAATTGCTATACTATTGGTGCTATCCATACTATTAATGATGAGAGTGATTATGCTTATGATATGAAAAGGCCCAAGCTTGGGGATGCTATGTTTGATGAAGATGATGTTTTTGAGAATATATTTGCTGCAATTAATGTTTGTCCCAAGCTTGGGGATGCTACGCTTAATGAAGATGATATTTTTAGTCTCCCAAGTTTTGATATGCAAATTTATAATGATGATAGCATGCCTCCTACTTATGATAATTATTGTGATGATACATATGCTATAAAAAGTAGTGATTATATTTATAAAACTTGTCATGATTATGATTACCCTTTTTCTGAACATTACTCTTTTAATGTGGAAACAATTTATAGTATTCGAGTCTCTTATGATACTCCCACTATTCCGATGAGAAGAATTTTGCTTATGTGGAGAGTAGTAAATTTTCTATGCTTGTAGATCATGAAAAGAATGCTTTATGTGATGGTTATATTGTTGAATTCATTCATGATGCTACTGAAAATTATTATGAGGGAGGAATATATGCTTGTAGGAATTGCAATAATATCAAGTTTCCTCTCTATGTGCTTAAAATTTTGAAGTTATGCTTGTTTTACCTTCCTATGCAAGTTGATTCTTGTTCTCATAAGTTGTTTGCTAACAAAATCCCTATGCATAGGAAGTGGGTTAGACTTAAATGTGCTAGTCATATTCTTAAATATGCTCTCTTTATGTTACAATTCTTATCTTTTATGTGAGCATCATTGAAATCATCATGCCTAGCTAGGGGCGTTAAACGATAGCGCTTGTAGGGAGGCAACCCAATTTTATTTTTGTTCCTTGCTTTTTGCTCCTGTTTAGTAATAAATAATTCACCTAGCCTCTGTTATGATTGAGTTTTTATGTTTTAATTAGTGTTTGTGCCAAGTAGAACCGTTGGGAAGACTTGGGGAAAGTCTTGTTAATCTTGCTGTAAAAAACAGAAACTTTAGCGCTCACGAGAATTGCTGCCATTTTTATTTGGAGAGTGATATTTAGTTAATTCTTTTTGAATATGATTAATAGATAAATTACTCAGGTCCAGAAATTTATTTGAGAATTTTATGAGTTCCATAAGTATACGTTTGATCCAGATTACTACAGACTGTTCTGTTTTTGACAGATTCTGTTTTCGATGTGTTGTTTGCTTATTTTGATGAATCTATGAGTAATATCGGAGGGTATGAACCATAGATAAGTTGTAATACAGTAGATATTACACCAATATGAATTTAGAATGAGTTCATTACAGTACCTTAAAGTGGTGTTTTATTTTCTTATACACGGAGCTTAGGAGTTTTCTACTTTAAGTTTTGTGTTGTGGAGTTTTCAAGTTTTGGGTAAAGATTCGATGGACTATGGAATAAGGAGTGGAAAGAGCCTAAGATTGGGGATTCCCAAGGCACCCCAAGGTAATATTCAAGGACAACCAAAAGCCTAAGCTTGGGGATGCCCCGGAAGGCATCCCCTCTTTCGTCTTCGTTCATCGGTAACTTTACTTGGAGCTATATTTTTATTCGCCACATGATATGTGTTTTGCTTGGAGCGTCATTTTATTTTCTTTTGTTTTGCTTGCTGTTTGAATAAAATACCAAGATCTTAAATTCTTAAATGTTAGAGAGTCTTCACATAGTTTCATAATTATTCGACTACTCATTGATCTTCACTTATATCTTTCGGAGTAGTTTGTCATTTGCTCTAGTGCTTCACTTATATCTTTTAGAGCACGGTGGTGGTTTTATTTTGTAGAAATTAATGAACTCTCATGTTTCACTTATATCATTTTGAGAGTCTTAAATAGCATGGTAATTTGCTTAAATAATCCTAATATGCTAGGCATCCAAGAATAGTAAAAAACTTTCTTATGAGTGTGTTGAATACTAAGAGAAGTTTGATGATTGATGATTGTTTTGAGATATGGAGGTAATAATATCAAAGTCGTGCTAGTTGAGTAGTTGTGAATTTGAGAAATTCTTGTGTTGAAGTTTGCAAGTCCCGTAGCATGCACATGAGGTGTTATTTGATTGTCCTCCTTATGAGTGGCGGTCGGGGACGAGCGATGGTCTTTTCCTACCAATCTATCCCCCTAGGAGCATGCGCGTAGTGCTGAGGTTTTTGATGACTTGTAGATTTTTGCAATAAGTATGTGAGTTCTTTATGACTAATGTTGAGTCCATGGATTATACGCACTCTCACCCTTCCATCATTGCTAGCCTCTTCGGTACCGTGCATTGCCCTTTCTCACATTGAGAGTTGGTGCAAACTTCGCCGGTGCATCCAAACCCCGTGATATGATACGCTCAATCACACATAAACCTCCTTATATCTTCCTCAAAACAGCCACCATACCTACCTATTATGGCATTTCCATGGCCATTCCGAGATATATTGCCATGCAACTTTCCACCGTTCCGTTTATTATGACACGCATCATCATTGTCATATTGCTTTGCATGATCATGTAGTTGACATCGTATCTGTGGCAAAGCCACCGTTCATAATTTTTCACACATGTCACACTTGATTGCAATCCCGGTACACCGCCGGAGGCATTCATATAGAGTCATATCTTGTTCTAAGTATCGAGTTGTAATTCTTGAGTTGTAAGTAAATAGAAGTGTGATGATCATCATTCATAGAGCATTGTTCCCAAAAAAGAGAGAAAGGCCAAAAAAAGAAGGGGCCAAATAAAAAAATAAAGGCCAAATAAAAAATAAAATAAAAAGGACAATGCTACTATCCTTTTTTTCCACACTTGTGCTTCAAAGTAGCACCATGATCTTCATGATAGAGAGTCTCTTGTTTTGTCACTTTCATATACTAGTGGGAATTTTTCATTATAGAACTTGGCTTGTATATTCCAACAATGGGCCTCCTCAAGTGCCCTAGGTCTTCGTGAGCAAGCAAGTTGGATGCACACCCACTTAGTTTCTTTTGTTGAGCTTTCATACATTTATAGCTCTAGTGCATCCATTGCATGGCAATCCCTACTCATTGCATTAACATCAATCGATGGGCATCTCCATAGCCCATTGATTAGCCTCATTGATGTGAGACTTTCTCCTTTTTGTCTTCTCCACATAACCCCCATCATCATATTCTATTCCACCCATAGTGCTATATCCATGGCTCGCGCTCATGTATTGCGTGAAGGTTTACAAAGTTTGAGATTACTAAAGTATGAAACAATTGCTTGGCTTGTCATCGGGGTTGTGCATGATGAGAGCATTCTTGTGTGACGAAAATGGAGCATGACTAAACTATATGATTTTGTAGGGATGAACTTTCTTTGGCCATGTTATTTTGAGAGGACATAATTGCTTAGTTAGTATGCTTGAAGTATTATTATTTTTATGTCAATATGAACTTCTGTATTGAATCTTTCGGATCTGAATATTCATACCACAATTAAGAAGAATTACATTAATATTATGCCAAGTAGCACTCCGCATCAAAAATTCTGTTTTTATCATTTACCTACTCGAGGACGAGCAGGAATTAAGCTAGGGGATGCTGATACGTCTCCAACGTATCTATAATTTTTGATTGCTCCATGCTATATTATCTTCTATTTTGGATGTTTATGGGCTTTATTATACACTTTTATATTATTTTTGGGACTAACCTATTGACCCAGAGCCCAGTGCCAGTTTCTATTTTTTTCCTTGTTTTAGAGTATCGCAGAAAAGGAAAATCAAACGGAGTCCAATTGACCTGAAACTTCACGGAACTTATTTTTGGAAGGAAAGCACCCCGGGAAACTTGGAGTCCATGTAAGGGAAGCTTCGAGGAGGCCACGAGGTAGGGGGCACGCCCACCCCCCTGGGTGCACCCTCCACCCTCGTGGGCCCCTTGTGGCTCCCCTGACGTACTTCTTCCGCCTATATATCTCCATATACCCTAAAACGATCCGGGAGCACAATAGATCGGGAGTTCCGCCGCCAGAAGCCTCCGTAGCCACCAAAAGCCAATCTAGACCCGTTCCGGCACCCTGCCGGAGGGGGAATCCCTCTCCGGTGGCCATGTTCATCATCCCGGTCCTCTCCATGACGAGGAGGGAGTAGTTCTCCCTCAGGGCTGAGGGTATGTACCATTAGCTATGTGTTTGATCTCTCTCTCTCTCGTGTTCTTGAGGTGGCACGATCTTGATGTATCGTGAGCTTTGCTATTATAGTTGGATCCTATGATGTTTCTTCCCCCCTCTACTCTCTTGTAATGGATTGAGTTTTCCCCTTGAAGTAATCTTATCGGATTGAGTCTTTAAAGATTTGAGAACACTTGATGTATGTCTTGTCGTGCGTATCTGTGGTGACAATGGGATACCACGTAATTCACTTGATGTATGTTTTGGTGATCAACTTGCGGGTTCCGCCCATGAACCTATGCATAGGGGTTGGCACACGTTTTCGTCGTGATTCTCCGGTAGAAACTTTGGGGCACTCTTTGAGGTTCTATGTGTTGGTTGAATAGATGAATCTGAGATTGTGTGATGCATATCGTATAATCATACCCACGGATACTTGAGGTGACATTGGAGTATCTAAGTGACATTAGGGTTTTGGTTGATTTGTGTCTTAAGGTGTTATTCTAGTACGAACTCTAGGGCTGTTTGTGACACTTATAGGAATAGCCCAACGGATTGATTGGAAAGAATAACTTTGAGGTGGTTTCGTACCCTACCATAATCTCTTCCTTCGTTCTCCCCTATTAGTGACTTTGGAGTGGCTCTTTGTTGCATGTTGAGGGATAGTTATGTGATCCAATTATGTTATTATTGTTGAAAGGACTTGCACTAGCGAAAGTAGGAACCATAGGCCTTGTTTCAACGCATTGCAATACCGTTTACGCTCTCTTTTATCATTCGTTACCTTGCTGTTTTTATACTTTCAGATTACAAAAACTATTATCTACTATCCATATACCACTTGTATCACCATCTCTTCGCCGAACTAGTGCACCTATACAATTTACCATTGTATTGGGTGTGTTGGGGACACAAGAGACTCTTTGTTATTTGGTTGCAGGGTTGCTTGAGAGAGACCATCTTCATCCTACGCCTCCTACGGATTGATAAACCTTAGGTCATCCACTTGAGGGAAATTTGCTACTGTCCTACAAACCTCTGCACTTGGAGGCCGAACAACGTCTACAAGAACAAGGTTGTGTAGTAGACATCAGCGGACCACGCCTTCCCCATAAAAAGGAAACGGCCGCGGGCACGCTGCTCATTTACCTTCCGTGTCTTCCCCAATCTCAGAGCCGCTGCCCCCTTCCTTCCTCCTACTCGAGCTTTTTCTTTCGCTTGTCGCCGCTGCGTCTCTGCCGCCTTCTGTCTCTTGCTCCCCCCAGCCGCCATGGCACCAAAATCCACCAAAGGCAAGGGAGTGGCCAAGGACGCCGGAGCGACGGAGCCGCCGGAGAGTGCGTTGGCGGCGCAGCGGACGCAGCTCACCTACTTCCCCTTGACGGTCAACGTGTTCGAGCTCCGGGACAGCTTCAATCCCCTGTGGGGGTGCAAGACGGGGGGGAGGAGACGGGGCATCCACCCACGCGCGTTGTCCCCGCCAACTGCGCCAAGGCCGCCCCGAATCGGTGCCCGTTTTTCGTCGACTACTTCTCTTGCGGCCTCTGCCCTCCTTTCTCTGATTTCTTCAATGATGTCATGCACACATTTGGCTTCCACCTTTTGGATTTTACCCCAAATGCCGTGGCGTGCATGGCTCTTTTTGCCCACCTTTGTGAGGGCTTCGCTGGAGTCGTCCCCAACACGGCGCTCTTCCGCCACTACTTTCACCCTCGCATCCAGAGGGGAGGTGCCATCCCTGGTTGCGTCACCTGGATCCTGAGGTCCAAAGGGGCTGCGTACCCAGATGGCGCCCAGAAGGAGAGGTGGGAATAATGGCGGTGCCAGTGGTGCTGGATCGAGGAGGATGACCCACAGGAGTTCTGCCGGGTTCGCCAGGCGCCGCCAGTTCGCATGCCCTACTGGGGCGACGTCGACGCCAAGGACGACAAGCTCAAGGTCGCCGTCACCCGGATTCTCCACCTCACCGAGGCCGGGCTCACCCTTGAGATGATCGGGGCGGATTTCATCCGCCGCCGGATCGCTCCGCTGCATAACAAGTGGAGGCCGGCCTGGCTCTTCACGAATGTGGTCGATATCATGAGGCTTCACCCCAGCCTCGACCACAACTTCACGGTGCTGGCGCACGCCCACTTCTGCCGGTGGCTCTTCCAGCTTGACGTGGGCCGCGACGGCAAGGCCAAGATGTCCGGCAAGGCTGCATGGGCCGGCAAGGTTGCCAAGGGGGCCTTGTTTGGGTTGCCGGTGGGGGTGGTCCCGCTGAGCAATAACTCGCGCCGGAACGACATCATTGCCATGATGCCGGACTATAACACACATGGCCCCGTCCCCAACTGGGTCATGCCGTCGGAGGAGCGGGTGCATGAGTTCTTCGACAATCTGGAGGAGAAGTACGTCTGCGACGAGTCGCGGCTCGTCCAGGACACCACCCAGGCGGAGCTGGACTACATCGCTGTCAGGGCGGCGGAGGCGGAGCTCACCAGGGAGGCCGGCAGCGCCAGCGGCGTGGAGGACAAAGCCGTGGCGGCCGCAGAGGAGAAGGAGCTCGCCTAGTGGGTGGAGTTTGCTGGGGAGGCCAGCAGCGCCGGCACCTGGGCTCCTCTTATTGAAGACAACGATGATGAGCCGTCCGAGGAGGAGGCTGAGGCTGCCGAGCCGCCAACCATGGGGAAAAAGTGAGTCCTGCGACGGGCCACCTCCGGCGAGTCGGTCTGGCCCCGCAAGGCCATGCCACCCCGGCAAACCCAGGAGACGTCCGCCCGCCAAGCGAGGGCTGCGGCGGCGAAGAAGAAAGCATCTGCTTCTTCTTCGTCCAAGCGTCCCCCAACTCCACCTGCTTCCCCCCTCCGCTCGCTTCCCCTCCTCCCGCAGACGACGACACGGAGGTCTTCTTTGACCTCGGGTCTCTCAGCCCGAGGAGGAAGAGGAAGGCAGCAGAAGAGGAGGAGGATGAGTAAGCGCCATTTCCTTTCGTCATCTTCAACTCCACTGATCGTACTTCTCATCTTGACTTGTTTTCATATTGGCAGGGATATGGAGACATTGGCCCAGAGGGTGAAGAGGGCCAGGTCTTCGGCGGGCGGCCAGCCCCCGGCGGGCACCTCTAAGGCACCACTGGTGATGGTGAGCAGTCCGGACAGCAGCCCCCAGCGTAAGTTTGCCACTCACTTCCCGTCAACGTGTACCAAGGGCATGATCCTTGGCGCCAACCTTGCCGCGATCGCAGGGGGAGGACAGCAGCAGGCGGAGCCCCTGAGGGCTACCCCCAACACGCTGCCTCCATCAACCACGCCGCCCCGAGGGGCGTCCCCGGCAAGGGCTCCAAGCTTCGAGCCCATGCACACGGAGGAGGAGGAGGCAGGCTTGGGCACCGGTGGCTGCACCTCGGCGCCTGATGCTGGCGAAGAGGGGGCCTCTGCTTCCCAGCCCGGCACGGGTAAGCCACTCGTCTTCCATCCCTTCTATTATGTTCTTCTTGAATCATGGTCTTGACTTCACCCCCCCCCCTTCCGATACCCAGATCCTCTCCCAGCGGACCCGGAGGACCTGGACACCGTTATCGAGGGTGTCGCCAAGAACACCGCGGCGGAGGCTGAGAAGACCGTCGCTGAAGAGGCCGCCAAGGGTGCTGCCGAGGACACTGCCAAGGGGCCTGCCGGGGAGCCCGGCAAGGCTACTGCCGAGGAGGCTGGTAAGGGACCTGCCGGGGAGGCCGGCGAGCCCGTTGCCGAGGAGGAGGGGTTGATGACCAGCCTTCCTCCTCTACTGCCTCTGGCTCCGGCAGGTACCTGAAGGTGAGCGACGATCTCTTGGTCCACCTCCCCGGGTCGTCAAGCTCCAGGGCGCCCATCAAGGGATAGGTCTTCGACGAAGAGGTGCTTGTCGCCGCCGGGCTCGAGGTTGTTGACGAGCCGAGCGTCGGTGGCGATGGTTCTCAGGAGGAGCGGCTTCTCCAGGCCATGGGTGCCAACTTCTGGAAGCTCCGAGCGCTCCACCGCGCCCGCCTGGACAAGGCCAAGTCCAGGGCACCAACGGTGGACAAGGCAGAGGCGGACCTCAAGGTGCGCATCGCTGAGACACAGAATTGGTTCCGCCAAGCTTGTGAGGACATGAAGGTCGCCCAGGGCAAGCTGGCCAGGTGCGAGGTGGAGCTCACCATGAAGCAGGCCGATATTGAGAAGGCCTAGGAGACGGCGGAGGGCTTGGCCGCCGCAGCCGAGGCCGCGCTGAACTCCTGGGAGGAGGACCTTGCCGCGCGTTAGGAGAAGCTTGCCGCAACGCTCCACGGCAAGGATGAGGAGGTGGAGAAGCTCATCGCGGAGCGGACCCAGAGGCTGGAGCAGAGGCACAGGGAGGCACTCAATGCCCAGGCCCAGGTTCACGCCGACAAGACGAAGGAGCTGGAGGTGGAGTGGGACGGGCTAAAAAAACAGGTCCTGGCGCTATCCAAGGAGAAGGACACGCTCTACAGCGCCCTGACGGAGGCGTGGGGCGCGGTCCTCAACAGGGTCGGGGAGCTCTCTGAGGCCAACAACTCCATCAAAGACCCCAGGCTGAAGCTGGAGGGTCTCGAGGGGATGTTGTCAGAGAGCAAGGCCCGGGAGGAGACCCTGACCAAGAACCTGGAGACCGAGAAGCGGCTGCGGAAGGACGACGCCCTCGCCCACAAGGAGCACGTGGAGGGCGAGAACCGCTGGCTCAATCGCCTCGCCGCCGTTGCCGACAAGGCCACCATGCAACTGGCTACCATGGGGATACCGGATGTGAGGTACACCCCGTAGCCGAACTTGAGCGCCAACTGCAGCCTAACCCTGTTCTTTGAGAGGGTTGTCGGTGCCTTGGAGCGGCTTCATGCCAACCGGGCAGCCTCGCTGGCCAATGAGGCCCGGAGGCTTTGCCAGGGTGCCATGACCAAGGTTCTCACCAAGATGGCGTACTGGAACCCCAACCTCGACTTCGACGCCGCGCTGGACAGCTTGCCGGCGGGTGTGGACCTCGCAGCGCTCAAGGAGCGTATCAAGCCCATCATCAGTCGCATCGGTGAAATCGAGAGGGTGGAGGGCCAGCGCCGAGATTAGGCACCCCGTCTCCCACTGTCGCTGCAGGTTCACGACCAAGACAGTGTTTATCTTTAGTTAGAACCGTAGCAACAATTGATGTAATATAACTCTGCAGCACTTTTGGTACAATGCGTGTTATCTTCCTGTTCGATCTTCCCCTTTGTATGGTTACCCTACGTTAAACAGGCAGTTTGCCGGCGCGTAAACCCAGGGCGGTACCTTGAGGACGACTCCTCAATGGTCTGCCGGGTGTGCTTGCTGCCGAGCGAGCACCTTACCGTTCTCAACGCGACTGCTCGAACTATCGAGCTTGACTCGAGTCAGAACCGAGAGCGTTGCCAATTGCGGAAGGCTACCGTGCCACTCTCGACACGGCCGCTGTTGAGCGGACTCGAAATAGAACAAGGGCGTTGCCAATTGCGGAAGGGCCCCTTTGCGTGCAGGCTTTCATACATAGGGCAGGACCTCCGAGGACAATAACCTCATATATAAAAAGGAAATCATTTAAGGTTTCGTATGACTTAGCTTTCCTGTCGCCGCACCAGCGTCCTTCGCGCTTGCAGGCGGCGTCGTTCCCTTGGCTGTCTTCTTCTCCAGAAGCCATGGCCATGAGGAACTGCTAAGCCGGCCGCTAGACCAGATTCTCACAATTGCGCCTCCTACCTGGCGCGCCAAAGATGTCGGTGGGAAACAACACCTATGGGATCACAAGAATCCCTACTACGGTTGCCGGGGGGCGGGGTCGTGAGAAGAGCAGGATTAGCAGTCAGCACGAGGATCGTTTACCCAAGTTTGGGCCGCGAGGATGCATAAAACCATAGTCCTGCTTTGGTGGATGTATTTAGTGTTCTTGGGCTCTCGAACTAGCTACGGTGGCTGTGTCATTCAAAAGATCCGAATCCCCCTCCAGTACGCTGTAGGCCTCCTTTTATAGTCGAAAGGGGCTGCCACAGTGGCACACAGGAGGTGGAAGGGCCTACAATGTTGCGAGCTTATCGCTCATATTACAGGACAAGACGCATTTAATGCATCACTTAGGTGTCCCTTAGCTTTATCGGGGACGGGAACGAGGCACGTCCCATTCGTCGCCACTCCTCCTCGCTTCGACACGCACCAAGGCTAGCGATGTGTGCAGTGCCATGTAGGCAGGCAGGCAGCTGAGGTGGTGCGGTGGTAGGGCCTTCATGAAGGTCCGCACACCACCACGCAGGTGCCTGCTGATTTGGCCTGGAAGTCGCATGTTGCCACGCAGGTGCCTGTCCAACTGGTTGGGCAGGCAGCTGCATGTGAACGGTGGCGGAGTCTTGGCTGGTGCGGGCCTGGCGGTGGCCCTGCTGACGCTCTCGGCAAGGGTCTTGCCGAGGGTCTTGTGGATTTCCTCGGCTAGGATCCTGCCAAGGGTCGCCGTCTTCTAGTCCACATTTGAACTCATATATTTATGGGTTTGACAAAGATTTGCATGCCAACATAGAGGCGCCTCCCGAGCCTTGTTTCCGACACAGTTGTTTGGGTCGGAGCCAGTGGGCTCAAGGGTGGCTCGCTCTGCTGGTGTTGGGCAAGTTGCCCCGGCAAGGCTCTTGCCGGGCTGCGAGGGGGGCGCCTCGGAAAGGATCTTGCCGATGGAGTCCACCTTGCCCTCTTGCCCTCATGTGCTTCCGGTCTTGGCGTCGCCTTGGTTGTCTTGTGCTTTGGCTTCTCTCTGGCTTCCCTCCTCTGCCCTGCTAAGTGTGGCCGCGGCGCGTGGCTCTGACTTCCCGTGCACAAGTAAAGGGGTCAAAAGGAGAGCCCCTACTTTTGTACACTGACATTATTAAAACAACAAGAAAAATGAAAATAAAATGACACTTCAAGGATAGCACAACTCATGTGAAGAAGCTAAAACTTAGGCTCAACCGATACTAACCGATAATTGTTGATGAAGAAAGGTGGGATGCCTACCGGGGCATCCCCAAGCTTAGATGCTTGAGACTTCTTGAAATATTATATTGGGATGCCTTGGGCATCCACAAGCTTGAGCTTTTGTGTCCCCTTAATTCCTTTTATATCATGGTTTCCCTAAATCTTAAAAACTTCATCCACCCAAAACTCAACAGGAACTCGTGAGATACGTTAGTATAAATCAATGCAAAACCTTATCATTCTCTATTGTAGCAAATCACTAAAATTATTATTTAACATTCCATACTAAATGCCTCTGCATATTTAATAGTCCTATCCTCAAATAGAATCATTCAACAAGCAAACATATGCAAACAATGCAACCATAACCGCAATCTTCCAAAACAGTACAGTCTGTAAAGAATGCAAGAGTATCAATACTTATTTAACTCCAAAAATTATGAAAATTTACCACACTGTAGAAAATTTATAAGAGTTTATTTTGCAAAAAAATCAACATTTTATCACATTCTTACTTTCCTCGGGAATTTTTGCAACAGCGATAAACTTTCTGTTTTGAAACAGCAACATGTAGACTTGCAAAATAAGCATGGCAAAGGCTATACTTGACATTTTTTTTGAAATTAAAGATGCAAAACATTATTATAAATAACAGCAAGCAAATCCTAGCAAAATAAATTGACGCTCCAAGTAAAACTCATATCATGTGATGAATGAAAACGTAGCTTCAAGTACCGATAATGTTGAAGACGAAAGAGGGGATGCCTTCCGGGGCATCCCCAAGCTTAGTTGCTGGTATCTTCCTTGAATATTACCTTGGGGTGACTTGGGAATCACCAAGCTTAGGGTCTTGTCACTCCTTATTCTCCTCATATCAATATCTCACCCAAAACTTGAAAACTTCAATCACACAAAACTTAACGAAACTTCGTGAGATAGGTTAGTATGATAAAGAGAAAAACCACTCACTTTTGGTACTGCCAAAGACAAGATTCATAATTTTTCTCACACAATGCCTACTATACCATATCATTTCCACAATTTATATGGAGCAATATAAGCCATAGAAACTAGGAAACAAGCAAACTATGCATTGAAAACAGAATCTGTCAAAAACAGAACACTTTGTAGTAATTCCAGAATTTGGCGACGTATCAAGCATACTCTTTGATGGATTCCTTTTCGATATCCGCTCCATCCGGGAATTTGGTGACGCATCGACTATATCAAAAAATACCCGGGAATAAGAGAAATTCAAAGGAATTAGAAGTTGTGAAACAATGTACCGCGAGAACTTACTCAATGTACGGCCGCACTTCTATTAGGTTGTTGAAGATATACAACGAAATCGTCCGCCATTCTTCGACATCCAACAATATTGGTTTCGAAGCACCGGCTGGTGCAAGATTCCCTTTGAATAGGCTGAGGTTGGATCCACCTTTTCTAGGGTCGCCAGCATTGTACCGAGGCTTCGGATTATGCAAATGACGATTTTTGGCTTTGTAGTGTTCTATCACGAAGTTTGCCGCCTCCTCGGTAACGAATGCCTCGGCCATCAATGCTTCAATTCTACGTTTATTTTTACATTTTGCTCGGAGCGTCTTCTGCATCCTCTCAGTTGCGTAGCACAAATGATTTTGCACGCCCCCCCCCCAATCTTGCCTCAGTCAGGAGATGCAAAATCATCGCGTCGTAGCATTCTCTGCCCAAGTTGAATTGAGCCTTCAGAGCCATTACTTGTGAGATGGCATCCAGCTCAGTGTGCTTGTGGAGAGGACATTTTGAAGACTCCAACATTTCATTAAAGTCCTTTGCAGATTCCTCCATCTCATCGTCCGAATCCCGAGCATCATCAAAGTCTGGCACCATGCCTTCCATCCCGGTAACACGCTCGTCGGTGCGACGACGAACCACCACAGCTTTGACACGTTGGGCAGACTCACCATGAAATGTCCACACCGTATATCCGGGCGTAAAACCACTCTTCTATAGGTGTTTGCCCATTTCTTCCTCTGTCCTCTTGTGCCAATTGTCGCACCGGACACAGGGGCACCAGGTTTCTTCTGGCCATTTGCAAATGCGGCTCTCACAAACCCCTTGGTTTTTGTTAACCATTTATTGGTCATGTCTTTCTGACTAGTGTGACCGGTGTACATCCATGCACGATCACTCATCTTGCCTACCTACACTCTAATAGGTAAAGATATATAGGTCCATCAGCATGTATATTCATCAGTTAATCTAGTTTGTCAATTTTATTACATCCATCCAACCTACACTCAAATAGGTAAAGATAGGTCCTAATCCCACCCGAGTATGTGTAGATTGAGTACGTTCTCCATGCTCTACCCCATTCTAAGAAAATTTCGGCAGCACCTCTCCGCTGTTCTCCAAATACACGTCTCAGCAAAAAGCCGAGAGAATGTGCATCCGGGGAACAACAGGGAGGCGCTACCGAAATTTTGTCTCGGAATGGGGTAGAGCATGGAGAATGTACCCAATCTACACATACTCGGGCTATCTGTGGAAATCGCTAGACAATCCAAATGAGCTACGGTGATAAATATGTAACTGAATGCATATTTATCGATGCAACCCTTTCGGACGGGAGACGCATACCGGTTATGCGACTGTAGTTATCTAGCTAGTGTCATCAGCACGAAGGCCAGAACAGAGCAAATAATTAAGGGGGGAGGAGGAGATGTCATTTGTGCTCACCCACGAACGCAGGGGAAGAGCTCGCCGAACACACCAGACCCTCGCAGTGACGAAACAACTACACATTTAAATCAAAAGATGAGTAACATAGCACTATTGTTTTTGCCATCAACCTAACTAAATGTTTACAACAGTATGCCACCTAAATATATGTCATTAAGGGTTCCATCGACGTCAAGGCACCCTCTTCTTCTTCCTCCTCCTCTTTTTCTAATTATTCTTATTTTCTTCTTCTTTTTTCAGAACTAAACCAAAACCTAAAACTAAACTAAACGTAAACCTAAAACTAAATCTAAATCTAAATCTAAACAAAACATAGACCTAAAAATAAAAAACAGAAAAAAAAAAGAGGGTGAGGAGGAGCTCATTGTAGGGGAGGGGGCGGGCGGTGGAGGAGGTCCACTGCAGGGGAGGGAGGCGGTGCCACGACCTTCCTCATGGCGGGGCTCGGCGGCTTTCGCAGGGGAGGAGCGTCGTGGCCGGGGTGGCGGGGGGGGTCAGCAGCGGCGGGAGCGCAGTGAGGGTCAGAGGCGGGCGACGGGGGGTCAGCGGCAGCGGGGGCGCGGTGGGTGCCGGGGTGGGCGGCGGGGGCACGGTGGGGGTCGGGGGTGGGACGGCGGGGGCGCAGCGTGGTTGGGTCGGGGGAGGAGAGAGAGAGAAGAGAGGGAGGCATGGGGGTGGACCGTTATTAGCTGTTAGGTATTAACCTCTTTGTCGTCCTCTAGTAGACGGCAAAGAGGTGGGGGTGGTGGGCCGTTACAGCAGTGTCGTCCACTGGACCCCACCCAGCTCTTTATCGTCCGCTAGCGGACGACAAAGAACTGGCCGGTGGCAAATAGTATCTTTGCCATCAGCCAGTTCTTTGCCGTCTGTTTTTTGTAGAAAAGAATTGGCTGATGGCTAATTCCCTGATTCCAGTAGTGGAAGAAACTAACCTTGTCTTGAATTGGAAGAAGTTCCACTTCATGGTGAACGAAGTATAGTACTTGGGCAGAAAATTTTTGAACGAGGTACTGAAGTAGACAAAGCTAAAGTTGATGCAATTCTGAAAATTTCATGTCCTAAAGATATTAAAGGTATAAGAAGTTTTCTTGGTCATGTTGGTTTCTATAGAAGATTCATTAAAGATTTCTAGGCTGCTAACTAATCTCCTTCAAAAAGACATTCCATTTGTTTTTGATGATGATTGCGTAGAAGCCTTTGAAATACTTAATAAAGCCTTAATTTTTGCACCTATTGTTCAACCACCTGATTGGAATTTGCCTTTTGAAATTATGCATGATGCTAGTGATTATGCTATTGGTGATGTTCTAGGTCAAAGAGTTGATAAGAAATTGAATGTTATTCATTATGCCAGTAAGACCTTGGATAGTTCTCAAAGAAATTATGCTACTACTAAGAAAGAATTTTTAGCAGTTGTGTCTGTGTGTGATAAATTCACACATTATATTGTTGATTCTAAAGTTACTATTCACACCTATCATGTTGCTATTAAATATCTTATGGAAAAGAAAGATGTTAAACCTAGAATGATTAGGTGGGTTCTTTTCCTTGAAGATTTTGATTTGCATATTATTGATAGAAAAATAGATGAAAATTATGTAGCAGATAATTTGTCTAGGATGGAAAATGTTCTTGATGACCCACTGCCTATTGATGATAGTTTTCCTGATGAGCAATTAGCTGTTGTGAATGCTTCTTGTCTTAATAGCCCTTGGTATGCAGACTATGCTAATTACATTGTTGCTAAATATATACCACCTAGTCATACCTACCAACAAAACAAAAAAATCTTCTTTGATTTAAGGGATTAGTTTTGGGATGACCCACATTTATATAAAGAATAAGTAGATGGTGTTATTAGACGTTGTGTACCTGAGAATGAATAGGAACAAATCCTATGGAAGTGTCATTTCGAGGTACTACAGTCTGGTTTTTATTGGCCTACTCTCTTCAAGGATGCATGTAAGTTTGTCCTTTCTTGTGATGATGTCAAAGAATTGGTAATATTGGTAGACGTCGGGAAATGCAATGAATTATTCACTTGTTATTGAACCATTTGATGTCTGGGGTTTTGATTATATGGGAACTTTTCCTTCCTCTAATGGATACACTCATATTTTAGTTGTTGTTGATTACCTAGTAGTGCTGATCATAACACCTCCATTAAATTGCTTAAAGAAGTTATCTTCCCGAGGTTTGGAGTCCCTAGGTACTTAATGACTGATGGTGGTTCACATTTTAATTTTATTCATGGTGAATTTTGTAAACTCCTAGCTAAGTATGATGTTAACCATAGAATTCCATGCCTTATCATCCTCGGTCTACTAGTCAAGTTGAATTGAGCAATGAGAAATAAAATTGATTTTGCAAAAGACTGTTAATAGATCCAGAAATATTTGGTCTAAGAAACTTGATGATGCATCATGGGCTTATAAAACTGCTTATAAAAATCCTATGGGTATGTCTCCATATAAAATGGTCTATGGAAAAGCATGCCATTTACCTCTTGAGTTAGAACATAAGACTTATTGGGCAATTAAACAACTTAATTATGATTTCAAACTTGCCAGTGAAAAGAGGTTACTTGATATTAGCTCTTTAGATTAATGGATGACACAAGCTTATGAAAATACCAAGTTGTCTAAAGAAAAAGTTAAAAGATGGCATGACAAAAGAATCCAAAAATATGAATTTAAAGTAGGTGATCAAGTTCTATTGTACAACTGTCGTTTCAGATTCTTTGCATGAAAACTTCTCTCTAAATGGGAAGGTTCATATATCGTCGAAGAAGTTTCTCGCTCCGGAGCTATCAAGATCAATAATGTCGAGGGCACTAATCCGAGAGTGGCTAATGCGCAAAGATTTAAACATTATATCTCAGGTACGCCCTTGTTGAAACTAATATTATTCAAACTATGACAGCATAGGAACACATAAGAGAGACCTTCTGGAACACTCTAGAACCCTGAAAAGGAATAGGTATGTGATACGGTAAGTAAACCGACTCCAAAAATTCCATGAAAAATATTTCTATCCGTTTTGGAATATTATAAAAAAAATACAAAAATAAGAACCAGCCGGGGGCCCACGAGGAGGTCATAAGGTAATAGGGCATGCCGGGTTGCCTTGTGTACCCCCACGCGCCTTACCGACTCTGTTTTCTTCTCGTATACTTGTTTAGCAAGATAAAAATTTCTTTATATGTACTCCTATATGTTTTGACCACCGTATCGCAAGTTTCTCCCCTATTCTTGTTTCGGGCTATTTTTCTGACAGATCTAGATCGCTATGGCGCCGCCAAGTTCATCCAAGGACAAGTTCCTCGAGAAGGTCATCAACCCCTATCTTCCAGAGGTGATGAAACACCCTCAAGCCGTTGAGATGTGTGAGGGGGTGCTTCACATTGGGGACGTTCAAGGACAAAGAAGGAGGGAAGCGAGAAGGCCGAGCTTGAAGCACTGGAGCAAGAGATCTTCAAGTGCCAAGGGATGGTAGAGCAAGGACTCAGTGCCAACAACTCCATGATCACGGAATTCATCCGTGAGCACAAGGTGGACAACAAGGATATTGGGAATGTCATCTTCAAGATCAATGACTGAATTGATCATCTTCAAGCCCAAATTTATGACTTGCAAAACCAAAATTTTGAGTATGGAGCCAGGTTTAAAGGTACGAGTTTAGCTAAAAATTTCAGGACCCCGGAAACACGTTCATACTTTTATGATGAAGAGCCTATGCCTTGGAACACGGAGGACAAGCCTACTACTTCATCACCACCATCATCGAAGAAATAAACTTGAGTACACGGGTATGGGCACCACCCTTCGCTTGTTCCAAGCTTAGGGGAGGTGCCCCGGTATCATATCACCATCACTTTTACCATCGTTATCTACCTTAGTTTGATCCCTAGTTATTTCGTGACTTAGAAGAATAAAAGTTTAGTATGCTTTAGTTTCGAGTGCTTGCTTAGTGATCTATTTATCTATGTAATCGAGTGTGAGAGTTACATAATAAAGATTAGTTTGAGTTTTGTTTCTTTACTTCCTTGTTTCAATCTCAGTAATAAGAATGAGTAAAAGATCATATGCTAATACCATGTGGAGTAATAACTTCACATAGAAAGAGTATGGTTGATAAAATTTATTGGAAATTAACAAACATAGTATTGGCCATGGATGCAATTCATGCAAGATTATTAAAGGGGGAGGAGATTCACATATAAATATACTATCTTGGACATCTTTTATGATTGTGAGCCCCCATCAAATATTTTCTACATGGTCAAATAGTTGATGTTGGACAAGGAAGACAACGTAATGAGTTATGTTTGTCTAAATTCACACAGAAGTTATATTGTCATGGATCCTCTAACATGTGGTGCTTGTTTAGAATCTTTTGCTAGCCAAACACTTCGTATCAAGTAGAGATACTACTTGTACATCCACAACCCCTTAAACCCAGTTTCTTGTCATGAAAGTTCACTATATCTACCTATGGATTGAATAAGATCCTTCAAGTAAGTTGTCATCGGTGCATAAAGCAATAAAAATTGCTCCTAAATATGTATGATCTTTTATTGGAAGGGAAAATAAGCTTTGTACGAACTTGTGATGGTGAAGAAATAAAAGCAACAGACTGTATAATAAAGGTCGCTATCACAGGGGGTAATATAAAGGGACGCTCCTTTCCATTAAGAGATTGCACATCCAAAAAAAATAAAAAGCGCATGACAATCTCTGCTTCCCTCTATGAAGGGCCAACCTTTTACTTTTCTGTATTTACTTTTATGCAAGAGTCAATAGTGACTATCCCTATTCCTTTCTTATTTATCCCTTAAGTGGCAAGCATCATGCGGGGGGGAAAGATCCAGGCATATATATCCAGTTGGATGTAGGTGATCATAAGTTATTATTGTTGATATTATCCTTGAGGTAAACGAGTTGGGAGGCGAAAAAAATAAGCCCCCATCTTCATATGTGTCTGACAGAAATGTTTGTTTCCAAAAATATGCATTGAGTGTTAGAATCATAGAAGACTATATGATGGTTAAGTATGTGGACTTGCTAAAACAAAAGCTAGCTCTTATATACACTCTTCCTGGAAATATGATGAATTGTGATTGTTTCGATGACTGAGAACATAATTTTCTTGTTATCAAGAAAGTTTATACTTCGTACTTCAAGGTTGCGAATGAATTGTTACTTGTTTATGAGAAGTTATATGATAAATATTTGTTGTTATGTTAATGATCATGATGCTATCATGTCCGCATTTTGTTTTTATCGATACCTCTCTCTCTCTCTAAACATGTGGTCATGATTATAGAGTTCGGCTTTCGCTTGAGGACAAGCGAGGTCTAAGCTTGGGGGAGTTGATACGTCCATTTTGCATCAAGTTTTCCTACTTATATATATATATATATATATTGTTTTTTGTCATTATTCCACTTTATGATGTAGTTCTAATGCCTTTTCTCTCTTAATTTGCAAGATTTACATGGAGAGGGAGATTACCGGCAGCTGGAATTCTGAGCCTAAAAGAGCTACAACAGAGATACCTATTCTACATAGCTCCAAATGACCTGAAACTTCACATAGATTTTTTATTGAATATATAAAAACACTGGACCAAAGAAATACCATAGGAGGGCCACCAGTTGCCCACAAGGCAACATGACATGCCCCCCCCCCCTGGGCGTGCCCTGATGTCTTTTGGGGCCCACAGTTGGCCTCCAGTGCCCATCTTCTGCTATATGAAGGGTTTTGGCCTAGAAACATAATAAGAGAAGACTTTTGGGAGGAAGCGCCGCCGTCTTGAGGCGGAACCTGGGTAGGAGCACTTTTGCTCTCCGACTGAGCGATTCCGCTCGGGGCACTTCCCTCTAGGAGGGGGAAATAGAAGCCATCGACATTAGCAATGATGCTCTCATCATGGGAGGACTAATCTTCATCACCATATTCATCATCACCATCTCATCTCAAACCCTAGTTCATCTCTTGTATTCGGTCTTTGTCCCAAAACCTCAGATTGGTACCCGTGGGTTGCTAGTAGTGTTGATTACATCTTATAGTTGATGCTGGTTGGTTTATTTGGTGGAAGATTAAATGTTCAGATCCTCAAGCATATTCAATACCCCTCTGATCTTGAACATGAATATGATTTGTGAGTACTTACTTTTGTTCTTGCGGACATGCGAGAAGTCTTGTTATAAGTAATCATGTGAAGTTGGTATCGTTCGATATTTTGATGATATGTATGTTGTTGCTTCCTTTAGTGGTGTCATGCGAACGTTGACTACATGACACTTTACCATACTTGGGCCTAAGGGAAGGCATTGTGGATCAATAAGTAGATGATTGGTTGCTAGAGTGACGGAATCTTAAACCCTAGTTTATGCATTATTTCGTAAGGGGCTGATTTGGATTCATATGTTTCATGCTATGGTTAGATTTATCTTAATTCTTCTTTCGTAGTTGCGGATGCTTGCGAGAGGGGTAATAATAAGTGGGTTGCTTGTTCAAGTAAGAACAACACCCAAGTAATGATCCACCCACATATCAAATTATCAAGTAACGAACGTGAATCAACTAAGCATGATGAACGTGACTAGACGACAATTCCCATGTGTCCTCGAGAGCACTCTGCTTTATATAAGAGAACTTTCCGGCTTGTCCTTTGCTATAAAAAGAATTGGGCCACCTTGCTGCAACTTTGTTACTATTGCTACTTGTTACGAATTATCTTGCTACAAAACTATCTATCACTGCTACTTTTAGTACTTGCAAAGAATACCTTGCTGAAAACCGCTTATCATTTCCTTTTGCTCCTTGTTGGGTTCAGTGCTCTTACTTATCGAAAGTACTACAATTGATCCCTATACTTGTGGGTCATCATTGACCATCACCACCACCATTTGAAAAAGAAAGAAAAAGAAATCAGTTTTTGGGAGGCTCAAAGGTTTCTTTTGGTTTAATTTGAGTCATAGGAAAACCACACTATTAAGACAAACTGAGGTGGTTGCATTAGTTTGGGGATCATGCATGCCCTATATTCATTTCATCCCCAGTCAATCTTATCTGAAATTGGGTCAAACTCCCTTACATATCATGTTGTGTCAACCACCTTGGGCCTCCATGGATCAAGCCTCGGGCCTCCAGTGCCCCGTGGTTTTTCCTCTGGTTACCTCGGGCCTCTGGGGTCTCTGACCCTTGGAGCTCCTGGGTACCTCTAGCATGGGTCTCGGGACACCCCGAGCCTCCGGGGTGGTGGTGGTTTCCTCTCTAGATCCCTCGAGCCTTTAGGATCTTTGACTCCTGTAACTCTGTGGTGTTGTTGGTGTCGCCTCTGTTGGGGCCCGGTCTCCAGGCCCTTTAGCCCAGGTCTCTGATATATCTGGGGTTGCGACGATCAGGTTTGTGAGGGGAGTATAAATACTTTCCTTTCTTCCACCTCCAGCCATAATCCTCCATTTTGAGCTTCTCCATCATTGTCCAACCCTAAATGCTTACTCTTCACCCCTTTGCTCAAACTCCAACAAAATTTTAGGATTAAAAGAGAATTACCCGCTCTACACTTTCATCAAACCAATTTGTGATCCCCATACTTGTTTATACAAACTTGTTACTCTTGAAGATTTGGGACTCCTGGGTGGTAGGAGTCAAGCCTGAAAGCTTCCTTGCGTGTGGTCTGCTCCGGGAAGTTTGTAAAGGTCTGGTGGTCACCTAAGACCAACCATGAGTCATTTGAGGCTCATCCGCTCGGGTGACTTAAAGGGAGACAAGGTGAACTTCGGGATGCATTCGCATCTTCGACTTGTGTGGTTTATCCATTCCCGCACCTTTACTTGTGTTTGCTTGCTAGCTTGCTTGTTACTCTTGCTTACCTAGTATACTAGCTTGTTTGCTATATAGGTTGTTCGCACCGTAGATTGCATATCTAGAGAACTTATTTTATCCGCACATCCCCTAAAATTGAAAGTAAAGCTAAAATTTTGTAGTATCCAATTCAACGCCCCCACCCCCTTTGCTAGTCGACCTCTTTGATCCTTTCAGAGACTTTTGGCTCAAGTATATTGACGACCTGAGAGAGTGATCTCCCTCAAGTCAAAATTGAACATAAAAGGCCAACGAGCATCAAAGCTTGCATTATTCTTCTCATCCTGTCTACAAATAATATTAAATTCATCCCCCCCCCCCCGCCGCCACCACCACCACCACCACCATCACCACACACACAACTAACATGGGTAAATTCTCGTCTCCACATATATGAACCAATTCAGCAAGGAAATCAGGGCCCAATCAAAACGATCAAGTTTTGACCGCACGTGAAACTTGACAGCATAGTCACCCACTTGCATTTTTCAAGCATCAAGCGAAGACTTATTCACACCAAGAAGGATACCACCCGATCTCCCCTGAGGAGGTAGATAGTACCATGCATACACCATAGTTCCAGAAATATTATCTAAAAACTACGATGTAAAGTTAGGTCTACCATTCTCCATGAGAGCTATGAAATCCAAGTTATGCACCCTCGCAATCTCCGGCGGAAATATACGCTTCACCAAGTCTAAAAGACTTATGTTGTTAACTAAAATGACAACTCATTCTAAACCAGAGGGTACAATCCCAAATTACTATGGATCTGACGAATCAACCCGAAGCTGTGTAATTGAAGGTGAAGGAACAAACTTACACAATTAAATTTCCGGTCTACATTTAACAAGCATTAGATATAAGATTCTCCCAAGTGCAAGTCATGTCAAATCTATAAACACAGTACTCTTTTCATTTTTATATACAAGACCACAAACTCATATTATAGGTACGAACGTAAAATTTAATATTTGTTTTGCAAACTAACTTTTCTTTTCGTTACTGGAATAATGAATACACCTCATGCACGTAATGAAGGAATAGGAAACTGAGTGCATGTTGAGCAAGGAAATAACTAGGTAACATTATAACTGCATGCAGGCAAGTATTAAAGTTGCTAGTACAAGAAAGTATCATTAATTTTTAATTTTTGCGTCGATTACTATTGATGGCCTTATATATAGATGCAAATGTATATTTCATAGTGACCTTGTATAATGAAATGGGGGTAGTATTACAGAGAGCCCATGCATTTTGGTAGTACAATGTGGCCAGGTAGAGATGGCAACGATTCGATTGTTTGCCTCTTCGTGTTGCAATTAGTGCATGTTTTTCCGTGCGTATCTATGCCCATGTTCTTTCTCCTACCTTCCCTTCTCCCCCATTTTTTATTCTGTCCCTGTGTGTAGGCCAGCTTTAGTCTTACCCTTCTAGTATTCAAATATCACGAAATGAAAGCAAATTCAATGTACAATGGCTCATCCAATTTCGTTATGGAAACTCCCTCACAAATATAGAAATAAATTGATGAAAAGAAACATATACTCCTACTCTGTAGTATTTAGTAATAAGTATAATAAAAGGCCGTCAATGACCAAACGTACTCATGTCAAGAGTAAACCTGAAGACATTTATGGATGTGATTCATGTAACGTGAAAAAAACTTAGAAGGTTTCAAGTTCAGGTTTAAAAGGGCGAGAAGGTAAAAATGGAAGAAAACTATGACGCCAAACATACATATAAGGACCAAGGATGCGTCTCCTGACATTGGCATCCGTAACTTTCACCCCAGACGTATAGAAAGAGCACAAAAAATATGCCGCCACCGCCTGAATGATTTTGCAAGGACAAATTAGTCAACCAGCTTTTGCATTTTTTATAACAGCGCTTCAGGAAGAAGCTAAGGAAACAAACTATTGTCCTCTCAACTAGATAAATATATAAAATAAATACCCATCAACAGCCTATTTCTCCTGAAATTGTCGGCCTGCTTTCCACAAGACAGTCTGGATAGTTCTGAGATTAGAACATTTTGGCCGCTCATGCATTTTCAATCATTCTCCAAAAGAGAGTACAGTTTTCCAACAAGAGGCTCCAACGCAGAGGGACGTCATAGTTATATTTTCTCTCTTTCATCACAAGGTAACACAACGGAGAGGCAGAAGCTCAGCAAACCCTTCCAGAAAGGAAGGATGTAAGATGAAGCTAGAGAACATTGCAAAATACTAGTACTACTAAATAGACACCTACAGAAATCAGCAGTGCAAATCAGCGAAACATTTAGGACGCTGACAGAAGAAAGGAACAATACAAATAACAGTAAAAGTGAGATAAGCAATTCGTCATTTCATAAAGTAGCCCAGAAAACACATTATTTTATTCAGGGAAAAAAGGTTAAGATACCTCATGCCTCGAACAAAATTCCACTGGCTTTTGGACCAACAGTCAGCTATGCTGAGTTGCCAGATATTGTACATTAAGGCTTAGGTGGAGCACCAAGGAACAACACGGTTGTGCAAGATTAGATTACAATCTTGACCACTAACTTGCGGCACCTACAGTAATCAACAAAATATGCTACTACATGGCTAAGGTCTGGCCATCCATCAACCTTAAAGGTGCACGTTGGAATTTATGCAATAAATAAATGAGCTGGTAGACTACTAAAGTACCTCCCTACCAGTAGGTTTCATGTATCTAAACAGATATAGAAAATGTAAATTATCATAAATTACACTATCTGCTTCAAATGGTCCCAGGAAAATAGAAGACCTATCTATGGCTACGAACTCAATCAAGCTACAGAATCTATCTTTCCTGGAGTCCACAGGCAAAGGGCTGGATACACCGAATTCCCTGAAAAAGCAGTAGGCTTTACACCTTCAATTTGTTCTTTTCAAACCACTAAGCACATAAGTTATCACACCCTAAATGCTACAAGTGACCAAAGCAGAAACCCTTAGATGCTAACTAGAAACCGGTTAGAACGTTGATAAGTTCCATAGATTATTCCCTTATCCCCCCTTAACTTTTTTCTTAATTAGTTAAACTTTCCAGTCCTCATCATAAACGTCACAATCATTCTTGCACCTTTTTATTTATTATTTTCCTTGCCTGGTCTTACATGTTCACCTTAGGTATAATTTACAGAAAAAGTTTAGAGTTTAAACGGGGATTATTTGGTGGACCAATGCAAGGAAGATCATGCCAAAGATGCTCTGCATCAAGCTGATTGTGACATTAAAATTTGTGGGGTCAGTAGTGAGGAAGGGGGCAAAAGGAAAGGCCGGAAAGAACAGCACTAACTGCATCTGCAAGGCTGGAGTGCTCGTAACCACCATATCATCATGGATTTTATTACAAGGCATCTTGTGATTATGTGACCTGCGAGAGTGCACAATAAAAGTGGAATCGACTAAGGTGAACTGGGTCTAACACATGCTGAACTTCATTGCTCAGTCAAAAGTATGTTTCTTCAGTAAACTAATAGATTTTCATGTCAGGTATAAGAGTAAATAAACACGAAAAATAAATATAAGGCATAAGAAATGGTATTATCAAACTAATACTTTGGATTAGAAATATGTGGATAGTCAACGAAACTTTGGACACTGATACAGGGTAGAATAATCTGAATAAACCAGCATCTTGTGAAAAAGTACTTTTCAAGATTATATGGATGACAAGAGAAGAATGATGCGTTCTTGCATCACAATCATGCAACCCCCTTTCATTAGTGGCCTCTGTGCATGGAAGATTCCTCACATTTTCGGGCTTTCATACCTACAAGAAGTGGGCACCTAAGTTGATCATTAGATCTATAATATACTCCCTCCGTCCCATAATATAAGAACGTTTTTGACACTAGTGTAGTGTTTAAAATGTTCTTATATTTTGGGACAGAGGGAGTAGCATATATTTAAATTAACACTTGCTATTAAGAAAATGGAAAAACTGAGGCATCGCAGAAAGGGCCCATAAAGTAAAAGGCAATAAGAGTTCAAGTCTTAGCACAGGGGCTAATAAAGGAAAAGTGCTATGTGACATTCCTATGCATTTTGCGGATAGATCAAACTGAACTACTATGGAATAAATTAATTAATTAAAGAAGCAGGTAATGTTAGTAACAGAGAAATCTCTCTCTAATCATGCCACTTCGTAATCACCTAACTTCATTCCTTTGTTTTGTACTTAGTGTGACTCCTGGTATAGTAAAGAGATAGCTACAAATCTAGCTTTTGCAGATTACACAAATCATACTTTGCCTTGTCGCCAGCCATCTACAAGCCTTCTCGTTAGTCAATGATGTACAGCCATAAAATCCTTCAAGATGTTGTTCAGTTTCAGCACAATCCAAACTCAGTCACTAACGCAAGAGTTGTGTGTGTCTAATATTCTAAGAAAATTCGCAGGGAAAAGCAAAGATGTTAGAGCAATAAACTTTCAGGGTAGAGGTGCGATTAGATTTGTTCAATAGAAACAACGATGTGCTAACAAATACATATTTGAGTGCAAAACAAAATGAATCTGCTTTTGAGTCCTGCCGATGGTTCAAAGCACTGCAACTTGATGGTGTGTGCTTTCATGTAAAAAACTGATGAAATAAAATGTATATGCAGATATAGGAAAATAGAAATCATTAAACAGACAAATGTTGATGGATATTATCTGAGTAGGGGATTTTATTATGATGAGATTCAATCATCCATGTATTCAGAATATTGAAATTATGAAATATGAGCATTCAGTAATCAAGAATATACTGGAAAAGATAATGATCCTAGGCATTATCATTGGATTTAGTTCTGTTATGGTCAGAAACAAACAACAAACTAATATCATGATTGTTTCACTCCTCGTAGCTCACATAATTATAGTCTTACTAACTGAATATCCACGCATTGGTACGGAACTTATATAAAAACCAACTTTCTACTTACATAAAGTAAGGCAACTTAGAAATAGCCACATGAAAAATCAATCAGAAGGCATATTTTGCAAACCCTAGAACAAGATGGTGAAAATCATGGAGATGACACCACCAGTCACAGAGTTACTTTTGGTGGAGGGGAGGTGGATGGCAGACAGATTATCACAGCATGTTAAAAAAATTGCAGTCAAAGGTCAGGTAGTGTTTACTTGCCTTATGTACTGCCAAGTCTTTGACTATACAGCATGTACAAGAGACAAAACCATTAACTATCTGCTAAATAAATAGCAGAAACTGAACCATGCATTGTTCTGTCAAAAGAATAAATAGCAGAAATCTCACTTAAATATCCATTTCCAGTTAGTGATGCATTGAGGCTGTAGACGCCATTATTCTCTAAATTGGTAGAATGTAGAGGTGTCAACAATTTTATAGAATTACCGCACCATGCACATACAATAAATCAGTAGATACCATGATGCACTAGCCAAAGTACTAACTGCCAGGAACTTATTCTTAAAGTAGTCGCTGGACTGCTTTGACTACAATGGACAGGAATTGGGATCAATTTTCACTTAAGCAAACATTTATTGCTGTTTTCTGCTTATCTTCTACGGGGCAAAAAAGTTACCAAACTTAAAAATCATGAATCTAATCAGCAGTTCAGCACTAAGTTGATTACCAACTATAGATAAATAAGAGACAATCTAATACACTGGCACTGGATTATTCCATTTTACTCCCTGCTAGAACTCTACAATGTAGACAGAAAAGGATTCAAGCATGCAAACCCTACTTGCAGTAGCTTATCATTCAGTAAGGGTAAAAGAGAAGCAGGGAAGAAGAAAAAACTGCCAGAAATCAGCGTATGATGGGTTGGTGGACTATTCCATATTTGATAGACCTCATCAGTATTACTAGAGTCTGTCACCCAGTGCCCATCAGGATCAAAAGTAGTCAATTAGTGAGGTGCAGCAAGTATTGGTACTAAGGCACGAAAAGAATGTAGTGCTCACTGAGCGGCCATTATGTTCATTTTAAGTTGATCATCTCCTGGTTTACCTTTTGGTTTCCCAACCGAGGAATACACACACAAAAATCCTAAAAGACAGTGGCTCATTTTAGAGAAATGTAAAACAGAGTAAAACAGTATGGAAAATACAGGAACTCGAGCCTATATCTATGAATTACCTAAACGAAAATTTCTCATTTGCTTATATTCTCCATTGTTTTTCTTAGACTAAGTTCTAATTCTTAAGTTGCAACCCAACAAGCTCGATAAACTTATGAGCCACAGTTACGAAATGAAGCATAATCTGAATTTTCCAACTCACATTTCACACAAAAAAGCATCATGTCGTCAGATAACAATTCTTGCCCCCAAACATTGACATACAGCAACACAGGGAGCAATTAGCAGTACATTCTTATTGCAACGATTCTGTGAATCTTGTGAACAAGCAGCAGATAAGCAAACTCTAACTTGTCTCAGGCTTCGAGCAGAAAGGCACATGCCTACACGCCCTTTCACCTCGGCGCCGCCAAAGTCACACGTCCTCCCCGCCACGGCTGCCACCTCCGCCTGCGCCGTCCAGGCCCTTAAAGCCCTCGGACACCGCCCGCGCGCGGTTCTGCGCCTGCCTCTCCACCGCCACGAAGTACAGGCCTGCAGAGCGGCAACCATCAGATCGGATCGCGGCACGGAACAACCATGAGGACGCGGAGACGGAATGTAAGGGAGCGCCATAGTTTAGGGTTTGGTTCAGGTGCTTACTCACGGCGCTGCCGATGGCGCACATCCAGAGGACGCGCTGCGACCACCTGTCGCCAACCACACCTCGACCGCCCATCCCCATGCCGCCGCCGCCGGTGTGACAGATGATGTGCTGCGCGCCTGCTCGGTGCTCCGCTCGTGTCTACTGACCGACAAGCGGGTCCCACCTGGTGAGAACCAAAGTAGTGACTGGTTCTTTAGCTGGGTTGGGCCGGGCTGCGGAGTGTGTGTCTAAGTTAAGTTGACATATTTCTTTCTTCCTAAAATCTTAAAAGTGCACGCGTTCGTTGGAGAGAACGAGCGGCTGCTATGTCACATGCATGTGTGTTTTTTTCTAGTCTGCTAGTACATGTGGTCATCTGCTTTAGATGTAAATCAGACCGGTCATATCGGAAGGGGAAAATAGATCCATATTCGTTTATTTTGGGTTCTCAAATTTTTAAAAAGTCATATCTTTTAAACCGCGTGTCAAAATTCAGACCTGTCTTTGTTGTTGGATTCTTCGCGACGAGATCTTTGAAACTAGATCCCACATGAGTATGTTTCGACAAAAAAATTGATGCCAACTTTGATGCTATATGGTGCAACTTTAGTACTGCATTGTGCAACTTTAATACTGAATGATGTAACTTTTTCAAAACTAATTTATAGAGCTGCATGATCCAACTTTCTATGAGGTTGTAATCTAAAAACCATGGCAACCTATTGTGCAACTAGTCTACTGCCCGGGCCAACTACCAGTAGTCGATGTGCAAACGCTCCTCCCTACCAGTGGATATGTGGTTTTTCAATCTTGGACACCCTTCCCCACTTTCCCTACCAGTGATATGTGCAACTTAGTCTGTTGTTCACGCCAACTACCTATTAGTCGATGTGCAACTCCTTCCCCTCCTTGTGGATACGTTGAAAGTGCTAATGGCACTTAAGCTATTTTGGTGTGATGATAATGTGGTTAGTTGAACTAATATCGGTTGCTAAAGTTTATCTCAAGTTATTGGTTCTAAACGCCCGCGATGAAGATGTGCGACCCCCCATTTCAAAAAGGACAAAGGCGTGGTCTTTCGACGCTTCGAAGGTTTAGTTTTGGTTTGCTTTAAATCGTAGGAAAGACCGCACTATTAAGAGGGGTCTGTGTGGACAAATGTTGTGTGGGAATGCCTTTGCCGAGCCTTACTCTCTTACCCTTCCCACTCCAACCACCTCATATGAACCTAGTGTGTGTGATGTGGTACTTAGAAAGTTTCAATAGTAAAGTACTGGGTACCCCGTGCGCACGGAGTACTGGGTAACTCTCTGGGTACCCCGTGCGCACGGGGTCTTTTGACCCCGTGCGCACGGGGTGGTGCGATTGTCTCTGGATACCCCGTGCGCACGGGGTACTGCGTAACTCTCTAGATACCCCGTGCGCACGGGGTACTGGGTAACTCTCTGGGTACCCCGCCTGTGCGCACGGGGTAGTGCGATTGTCTCTGGATACCCCGTGCGCACGGGGTCTTTTGACCCGCATGCACACGGGGTGGTGCGATTGTCTCTGGATACCCCGTGCGCACGGGGCTGACTTAGCCCGTGCGCACGGGGTCCAACGGGCAGAAATCCCCACCCTCACATGAACACTATAAAAAGGCCATTCTTTCTCCTCCAACCCTTAACCCTAATGTCTTGTTGAGCTCCATCATTGCTACACCCCATTTTGCTCAATACTCTCAATCCCTCCACCCAAACTTGTTGAAACTTTGGGGATTGGGAGAGCAAGACCCGGTCTACAACTTGATCAAACCAAATCGCGTTCCCCGCAACATTTCTTCCCCATTGACTTATTACTCTTGGAGCTTGGGCTCCTAGGCGGTTAGAGGTTCCTCCGGAAGCTTCCTTGCTTGTGGTGTGCTCCGGAGAAGTTTGTAAAGGTGTGGTGGTCGCCTTCAAGACCAACCCCAAGTGGTTCGAGGCTCATCTGTTGGGGGTGACTCGAAGGAGAATACGGTGAGCCTTTGGTGGCATTCCGCAAGCTTTGGCTCCGGCACCGCTCCAAACGGAGATTAGCTCTTCCCCAAGGAAGAGTGAACTTCGGGTTAAAATCCGCGTCCTCGTCTCACTTGTGGTTAATCCTTTCCCGCACCTTTCTTTGTTGTTGTATGCTTGTTGGCTTGCTAAGTAGTTTGTTGCCTAGCTTTTCTTCTTGGAGCTTTCTTGTCATATAGGTTGCATTCACCTAGTTGCATATCTAGTGAACTCTTTTATCCGCTAAGCCTTAAAATCCACAAGAAAGATTAAAATTTATAGTCTCCTATTCACCTCCCCTCCCTCTAGTCGACCGTATCGATCCTTTCAATTGATATCAGAGCCTCGTGCTCTAATATAAGGTTTTACAACCTTAGAGGATATGGTCGATCTAGGGAATGAGGGAGGTGGCCTACCCATTGCGGGGGATGGTCAAAACCAACCCCCCGCCGCGACTGAGACACTTGGTGCTCCGGTCATTGCTCCTGCTGCTACTATTAACCCGAATGTCCCCTTGACCGCGGCCGATCTTCTTTCAATGTTGAGAGAATTCCTTATTTGGCCCTTTCTTAAAATTTGCTTCCCTATTTGGCCCAAAATAGAAATGTCTTCCTTATTTGACACCTAAAGTAAATTTTGTTCCTTATATGACATTTCTGTCCATTTTAGGTACTAATGGTGTTAAGTGTGAGGTGAAAAGACCATCTTGCCCCTAGTGCATTGTGTAACTATTTTGGATGTAGTAAAAAAAGCAATCACCCATGTTTTTGGGATGTTCAATGGATGATGCACATGTATATGTATGCTTCAATATTTCCTTCCTATGTAATCTGATTTGTACATGTAAAAGCTGTACAAAACACCGTATAATTTGTACAAGCATATCTATGATCAATACAGTACCATATTTTGATTAGTGTTTGATGATATTTTTACGCACTAAACCCAATTATTTATGTAAGCCGTGGTGGACCGGCAAACAAATAAATACAAGTGTATATATGTGAGAAAATATAACTTTGATCTATCAAAGTACTACTGTATGACGTGTAGGTCCCATGTGTTGCTAGAAAATTTATGAGTGGGAGAATATATTCAATATTGGTCTTTATTTGTAGAGTTCATCATATAGAATAGAGTGCTGCAAAAAGATTAAAGCTTTACACTTTGATCTAAGAGAAATAATTGACATAAGAGATAAATACATGCATGCAAAACTAGCCAAGTTTGTAATTGGCTTGCATGCATGCACTCATGTATACTCTCTATTTGCACCCAACGGTGACTCAACAAGCCAAGGCCCACGTACGTCAGCTATCAGCGATTGATAAAGCCTCCCGTCCCGTGCAACCGTGAGGGAAGACACACACGCAGACCGCCAGGCTCGTAGGAGACGCACGCACACGCACCGTCAGGCTCCACGCCGCAGCTCTTCAACCCGCACGTCATGGCGCCATGTGTGTAGACACCCATGCCGAGGTCGCCTCAGTGCCGTGGGCTAATCGCCGGCGAGACTAACCAAAATATTGTTTATGGCACTGTACCTGCAAGTGTATATGGTACTGTACTTATTCATAAAAAAATATTGTACTGATATATATGCTAGTAAAAGTTCTACGGATATTTTGTATGCTTTTACACGCAAAGACTTACCTAATGAACAAAATATTAGAGCATACACATATATGCACAGCATCCATTAAACATCCCTAAAATATGTGTGAACTGATTGCTCTTTTTACTATATCCAAGATAGTTACACAATGGATTAGGGGCAAAATGGTCTTTTCACTTCACACTTAAACCCTTTAGTGTCTAAAATGGACGAAAGTGTCAAATAAGGAAGAAAATTAATTTTAGGGGTCAAATAGGGAACTTTTTTATTTTGGGCCAAATAAGGAAGCAAATTTTAAGAAAGGGCCAAATAAGGAATTCTCTCTTCAATGTTTGCGGACCTCAAAGTCTCTATGTTGAAAGAGGTTCGTGCCTCGGTCAAGGAGGAAATTGATGCTCGCCTAAAGCCATCAACGTCCGCATCAGACTCGTTTAACCCAAATGAGGTTCTTGATGCGGATGACTCGAGGGAACCTCTTGCTTCCTCGGCTCGTACTCAAGTTCCCCAGTACAATGTCGTGGAACCCTTTTACTCTCCTCAACCCTTGCAACATCCCCGCATTAATCCTGTTGGGCCTCCTCCCCCTTTGAAAGCTAATGTGTTTGCTAAGTGGAAGCTAGATATAGAGTCTCACATGCGCAGTGCTTCAACTCAATTGTGGTGGATTGTGGTCAATGGATTCAACCCCAAGGATCCAATGAATCTCACTCCAAGGGAAGCAGTTGACGATCAACTCAATGCTACCGCGCACAACATGCTTTGCAACGCAGTGACTGAAGACTATAGTGATTCCATTGCTCTTCTCAAAACCGCAAAGGAAATTTGGGATTGCCTTGAGGAGGCTCTTGAAGGAGATGAAGCAATTCGAAGATCTCAGTTGGCCTTGCTCAAACAAGAAGTCAATCTCTTTGTGAGGAATGAGGGTGAGTCCGCAGAAGAGGTTTACCGAAGGTTGAAGTCCCTTGTGCTCAACTTGAGAACCTTTGGGTGCACTTGGGCAAATGTTGAATTCATCAAGGACAAGTTCATAGATGCTATGGTTCTCACAGAACATACCATGGTCATGATGGTTCATCAACGTCCGGACTATCACAAGTTGACTTCGGCTCAAGTTGTTTCCACCTTCTCTACCCATGTTCTTTTGGAAACCAAGTCCAAGAAAACATTTGCAATAGCTCAAGCAACCAAGAACTCCAATCTTGCCTTGAAGGCCAAGAAAGTGATGAGCCAACCCTCAAGGGAGGAAGAAGTGAGTGAAGAGATATGTGAGGAGGATAATGATACCTCGTGCCCGACAAATGATTTTGCAGAAGACTTGGCTCTCTTAGTCAAGAAGTACTCCGGGACCATGGCAAACAAAGGAAGAAATCTTCAAGGAAGATCTTTTGGACGAAGGAAATGCTACAATTGTGATAGCCCAAGACACTTTGTTCATGATTGTCCATATGAGAGACGTGAAGACAAGTCCGAGAAGCTTGTGCTTAAGAAGAAGAAGTTCACCAAGTTTGCAAAGAGGAAGGATGACAAGGCTCTTGTTCATGAAGAATACATGTCTGGAGATGAAGATGACGGTGATGATGATCAAGTGGGCACGGCCGCCTTCGCCATGCATGCCACTACCTCCTCCTCCACCACCGGCCTCTTCGACTCTCCAAACGAGGAAAAGCCATTCACTCATCAATGCCTCATGGCCAAAGAGGTAAAAACAAAGTCCAAACCCAAGAGACCCGACAACTACACTCCCAATGTCTCATGTGAGATAGTGGAGGATGAGTGTGAGGAGGGTGTGGATAATGATGAGGAATCCTTAGTGGCTTTCATGAAAACTCTTCATGGTGAAGCTCGTGCTCGTTTTGGCGATCTCCTTAAGTCGCTCGCCGAATGCGATGACTTTATTGAGAACGTTGAGAACCTCCTTATAGAGGAAAAAGAGAGAGTTGATCTCCTCGAGCACGAACTTAATGAAGAGAGTGTCATGAGAGCATCACTTGAGGAAGCCTTATCTGCTCATCAAATTGACTTTGTTAAAACCAACGATGCTTTGCAACTTGCTCTTAAGAATAAAGATGCTCTTAACGTTACAGTTGAAAAACTTCTAGTTGACCATACAAGACTTGTTGAGGAGCATGAGTTCCTTGTGATTAGTTCCAAGGTTGTCAAAGGTGACCTCATTGCTCTCACCAAGTCTTATGCTCAATTAAAAGCTACAACCATTAAGGCTCTCACTTCCGTACCTCATATTGATTTAAATGATGATGCTTGTATGGCTAACTTTGCTCATGATTGCACCTCCATTCAAGAGGAAAATAAGAAGTTGAAAGCTCAAATTGAGAAAGGGCTTGTATCATGCATCCAAGGGGAGAAAAACCTAAACGATCTCTTGAGCAACCAAAAGGAGTGTGTTGCCAAGGAGGGAGTTGGGTTTAATCCCGCATCTAAGAGTGGTAAGAACAAGAAGAAGAAGAAGAAGAAGAAGAAGAAGAAGAAGAAGAAGAAGAAGAAGAAGAAGAAGAAGAAGAAGAAGAAGAAGAAGAAGAAGATGATGATGATGAAGAAGATGATGATGATGAAGAAGAAGAAGAAGAAGAAGAAGAAGAAGAAGAACAAGAAGAACAAGAAGACCGGTCCGACTCCTTCCCCTCCCCAAAAGGTAGTGTTTGTGCAAGAAGGGAACAAGGAGAAGGAAAAGGAAATGAAGGGTGTTGGGAATGGTAAGGTCATTAGGGACAAGGCTATTCCCAAGAATTTTGCCGGCAAGAACAATCCATCATATGTTCTCATGAGAGGAGATGATGGCTATACCTTTGCAAAATTTGTTGGAACTAACTATGATGATTATGCTTGGACTATTTGGGTTCCCAAGACCCTTGTTGCTAACTCACCAGGAACCATTGCAAAATGGGTACCTATAACCAAAGCTTGATTATTGTAGGACTACGTCTCCGGTGGAACTCAATGGGTGACCGATAGTGGATGCACCAATCATATGACCGGAGAAAGGGAGATGCTTGTGGAGTTCGTTGATTCACTCAAGGCCTCTTCGAACATCTCCTTCGGTGACAATATAAAGGGAAAGGTATTGGGTTTGGGCAAGGTGGTAATCTCTAATGATTAATCTCTTGCAAATGCCATGCTTGTCCAATCCCTTCACTACAATTTACTTTCAACTATTCAATTGGCCCGTGCCGGATATGATTCACATTTTGGTGAATTCCATGTGACCGTCTTTAAGAGGAGCAATCTCAAAGTGGTCTTTGTTGGGCATGTTGAAGACAACCTTTACGTGGTTGATTTCTCGAAAGAGAAAACTCATCTTGCAACATGCCTAATGGCCAAGGCCGACGTGGGGTGGCTATGGCACCGTAGGCTAGCCCACGTGGGCACGAGAAATTTACAAGCTCTCTTAAAGGGGGAGCACATTCTTGGACTAACAAATGTGTCTTTTACCAAAGATCGTCCTTGTAGTGCTTGCATTGTCGGAAAGCTTCATGAAAAAGCTCATAAAGTGAAGACTATCATCACCACCTTGAGGCCTCTCGAGCTTATCCATTTGGATCTATTTGGGCCTCCAACATATGATAGTTTGGGAGGAAGGAGATATTGCCTTGTCATTGTTGATGACTTCACAAGATATACTTGGGTGTTCTTTCTCAAGACTAAAGATGAAACTCAAGAAACCTTCATCAACTTTGCCAAAGAAGCTCAGCGTCAACATAACTGTGAGATCAAGGCAATCCGAAGTGACAATGGCACCGAGTTCAAAAACTATACAATGGATGAATTCTTGAGTGAAGAGGGGATAAAGCACCAATATGCCGCACCATATACTCCCCAACAAAATGGTGTTGCGGAGAGGAAGAATCGGACTCTTATTGAGATGGCTAGGACCATGCTTGATGAGTACAAATCACCATACAAGCTTTGGGCAGAAGCCATCAACACCGCGTGCCATGCTTCAAACCGGCTTTATCTTCGCAAGCTCAAGAACAAGACCCCTTATGAGCTCCTAATTGGGAGAAAGCCCAACGTCAAATACTTTCGGGTATTCGGTTGTAAGTGTTTCATTTTAAACAAAAAATCCTGGTTAGCTAAATTTGAGTCTAGAACTTATGAGGGCATATTTGTTGGATATGCATCAAACTCTCATGCTTACCGAGTTCTCAATAAATCCACCGGATGCATTGAGGAAACGGTAAATGTGGAGTTTGATGAAGATAACGGCTCCCGCATGGAGCAAATTGTTCCTAGTGTTGTAGGTGATGAGGCTCCTTCACAAGCTATAAGGACAATGGGGATAGGCCACATTCTCCCACAAGAAACACCCCATGTCCAAGTAGAACAAGAAGGAGTAAGAGCCCCTCTTGAGGATTTTCCACAAGGGAAGTCATCACCGACACCTCTTGTACAAGATGCCTTGGGAAGTAATGAACCTATCCAGGAACAAGATCAAGACCCTCATATTCCTGAGCAAGATCAAGAGCAAACTCTTCCGAATAATGAAGAACCAATCGTTGAGGCTCAAGATCAAGCTCAAAGTCATGATCAAGATCAAGCTCAAAGTCATGATCAAGATCTAGATCAACCCCAACCACAAGTGTCTTCATCGTCATCACTTCCTACTGAGCAAGAACCTGTGGTTGCAAAGAGAAGGGTGTCTCCAAGGCTAAAGCAATCTCAAGGAGAACTTGACCGCAAAGAGCAAAAAGTGGCCGCCAAGCTAAAATATCTTCAACACCTCACCAAGAACATCTATGGAAGCATCAAAAAGGGGGTAACTACTCATAGACGTTTGGCAAACTTTTGTGAACATCACTCATTTGTCTCTTGTGTTGAACCCCTTAAGGTGGAGGATGTCCTTGACGATCCGGATTGGATAGATGCCATGCATGAAGAACTCAACAACTTCACACGCAACAAAGTGTGGACCCTTGAAGAAAGACCCAAGGAATTTCATAATGTCATTGGAACAAAGTGGATTTTCAAGAACAAACAAGATGAATATGGACAAGTAATAAGAAACAAGGCAAGGTTAGTGGCACAAGGTTTCACCCAAGTTGAAGGTTTGGACTTTGGTGAAACTTTTGCCCTCGTTGCCCGTCTTGAATCCATTCGCATCTTGCTTGCTTATGCCTCTCATCATGATTTCAAATTATATCAAATGGATGTTAAGAGTGCATTTCTTAATGGTCCTCTTAAGGAGTTGGTGTATGTCAAGCACCCTCCCAGTTTTGAAGACCCCGATCATCCCTCTCACATTTATGAACTCCATAAGGCACTCTATGGACTCAAACAAGCACCTCGTTCTTGGTATGATCACCTTACGGCGTTCCTAAGCGAGAAGGGGTTCCAGATTGGGGTAATAGATTCCACTCTCTTTACGAAGAGGGTAAAAGGAGAGTTGTTTGTCTGCCAAATATATGTTGATGATATTATCTTTGGGTCAACTAACCATGCTATTAACGTTGAGTTTGAGAATCTTATGACTAAGGAATTTGCGATGAGCATGATGGGAGAGTTGAAGTTCTTTCTCGGGTTTCAAGTGAAGCAATTGAGAGGCGGAACCTTCATCAATCAATCTCGTTATATCCAAGACATGCTCAAGAGATTCAAAATGCAAGAAGTCAAGCCAATGAAGACACCCATGGCCACAAATGGTCAACTTCATCTTGATCCAAATGGTAAAGAAGTGGATCAAAAGGTACATCACTCTATGATCGGTTCCTTGCTTTACCTTTGTGCATCTAGGCTAGATATTATGTTGAGTGTGTGTATGTGTGCAAGATTTCAATCCGCTCCTAAGGAGAGCCACTATTCGGCAGTGAAAAGGATCCTTCGATATTTGGTTCATACCCCAAACTTGGGCCTTTGGTATCCCAAGTGATCATCATTTGAGTTAATGGGTTACTCGGATTCGGATTGGGCCGGAGACAAGGTTGATTGCAAGTTCACATCCGGCTCATGTCAATTCCTAGGGAGATCGTTGGTAAGTTGGTCTTCAAAGAAGCAAAATTGTATATCTCTCTCCACAGCCGAAGCCGAGTATATTGCTGTCGGAAGTTGTTGTGCCCAATTACTATGGGTGAGGAAAACTTTGATGGATTATGGTGTCAAATGTGACAAAGTGCCTCTTTGGTGTGACAATGAAAGTGCCATCAAGATCGCCGAGAATCCGGTTCAACATAGCAAGACCAAGCATATTGAGATTCGTCATCATTTCATTAGAGATCATGTGGCCAAGGGAAACATTGAGTTACTCCATGTCAACACCGAGAATCAACTAGCAGACATGTTCACCAAGCCCCTTGACGAAGCAAGATTCTGCGAGTTAAGGCATGATCTAAATATCGTGGATATTAGTAACTTCGGTTGAAACTCTTGCTCGCACACACATACTCATGTACTATCTTGCTTAGATGTAGGCACATGTTTAGGGGGAGCTAGCTCAACTCATGAGCTATCTTATCCTAGAAGTGCATAAAACAAACACAATCTTTCACATAAGCCACTTTAGGTGGTACTTGTGCTTCAAAGATGAGTATTGGTCTTGGGCCCAAGATTCATATCTTCGCAGTGCCATACCAAGTAAACTCAAACATGGTGGCCTCGGCCACCGCCCTCGCTTGAGGGTTTTGTCCGTGTTTGTTTCGTGTGTGTGGTGTGGTGTTTCTTTTTTGTTGGTTGGTTCTCCTTGCTTCTTTTTGGTACAAGTGCTCCACATATACCCTTTCCATAGTGATAGGACTTTCCTCGCGGCATGTTCAGGAATGTAGACTGAGTGCCTTGTGAAGTAGGGGTAAGAGTATACACTCAGCCCTGTATCTAAAAATCCACTCATGTCAAAGTTCCTGAATACCCCATGTGCACGGGCCTGTACCGTGCCCACGGGCCCCTGTGCCCATGGGCTCTGTACCGTGCGCACGGGACCCCCGTGCGCACGGGGCTCACTTAGCCCGTGCGCACGGGGTCTGCAGTTTCTGGTCCTGAAGAGGTGGGGCGTGGGGGGGGGCTCGGGTTCATTCCCACCCATTCGCCCCCTCCACTCCCCAGGAAGCCTCCAGCGCCGTCGCCGTTGCCTCCTCTCGCCGGAGCTCCTCCGGGCCTTGTCGGAGTTCTCTGTTGGGGAACGTAGCAGAAATTCAAAATTTTCCTACGTATCACCAAGATCTATCTATGGAGAGACTAGCAACGAGGGGAAGGAGAGTGCATCTACATACCTTTGTAGATCGCTAAGCGGAAGCGTTCAAGTGAACGGGGTTGATGGAGTCGTACTCGTCGTGATTCAAATCACCGATGATCCTAGTGCCGAACGGACAGCACCTCCGCGTTCAACACACGTACGGAAGGGAGACGTCTCCCATGCCTTGATCCAGCAAGGAGGAGGGAGAGGTTGATGGAGATCCAGCAGCATGACGGCGTGGTGGAAGTAGCGGGATTCCAACAGGGCTTCGCTAAGCGCTGCGGGAGGAGGTAGATGTGTCACGGGAGGGAGAGGGAGGCGCCAGGCCTTAGATTGGTTTGCTCCTCCTTTTCCCCACTATATATAGGGCCAAGGGAGAGGGGGAGGCGCAGCCCTTGCCCCTTCCTCCAAGGAAGGGTGCGGCCAAGGGTGGGGAGGAGTCCATCCTCCCCAAGGCACCTCGGAGGTGCCTTCCCCCTTTAGGACTCTCCCCTTTTTTCTCTTGGCGCATGGGCCTCTTGGGGCTGGTGCCCTTGGCCCATATAGGCCAAGGCACACCCCCTACAGCCCATGGGGCCCCCCGGGGCAGGTGGCCCCACCCGGTGGACCCCCGGGACCCTTCCGGTGGTCCCGGTACAATACCGATGACCCCGAAACTTGTCCCGATGGCCGAAATAGCACTTCCTATATATAATTCTTTACCTCCGGACCATTCCGGAACTCCTCGTGACGTCCGGGATCTCATCCGGGACTCCGAAAAACTTTCGGGTTACCGCATACTAATATCTCTATAACCCTAGCGTTACCGAACCTTAAGTGTGTAGACCCTACGGGTTCGGGAGACATGCAGACATGACCGAGACGACTCTCCGGTCAATAACCAATAGCGGGATCTGGATACCCATGTTGGCTCCCACATGTTCCACGATGATCTCATCGGATGAACCACGATGTCAAAGACTTAATCAATCCCGTATACAATTCCCTTTGTCTATCAGTACGACACTTGCCCGAGATTCGATCGTCGGTATATTTATACCTTGTTCAATCTCGTTACCGGCAAGTCTCTTTACTCGTTCCGTAACACATCATCCCGTGATCAACTCCTTGGTCACATTGCGCATATGATGATGTCCTACCGAGTGGGCCCAGAGATACCTCTCCGTTTACACGGAGTGACAAATCCCAGTCTCGATTCGTGCCAACCCAACAGACACTTTCGGAGATACCCGTAATGTACCTTTATAGCCACCCAGTTACGTTGTGACGTTTGATACACCCAAAGCACTCCTACGGTATCCGGGAGTTGCACAATCTCATGGTCTAAGGAAATGATACTTGACATTAGAAAAGCTTCAGCATACGAACTACACGATCTAGTGCTATGCTTAGGATTGGGTCTTGTCCATCACATCATTCTCCTAATGATGTGATCCCGTTATCAACGACATCCAATGTCCATGGTCAGGAAACCGTGACCATCTATTGATCAACGAGCTAGTCAACTAGAGGCTTACTAGGGACATGGTGTTGTCTATGTATCCACACATGTATCTGAGTTTCCTATCAATACAATTATAGCATGGATAATAAACGATTATCATGAACAAGGAAATATAATAATAACCAATTTATTATTGCCTCTAGGGCATATTTCCAACGGTCTCCCACTTGCACTAGAGTCAATAATCTAGTTCACATCGCCATGTGATTAACACTCACAGGTCACATCACCATGTGACTAACATCCAAAGAGTTGACTAGAGTCAATAATCTAGTTCACATCACTATGTGATCAACACTCAATGAGTTCTGGGTTTGATCATGTTGCTTGTGAGAGAGGTTTTAGTCAACGGGTCTGAACCTTTTAGATCTGTGTGTGCTTTACAAATCTCTATGTCATCTCCTAGATGTAGCTACCACGTTCTATTTGGAGCTATTCCAAATAACTGCTCTACTTGGAGCTATTCTAAATTGTTGCTCCATTATATGTATCCGGTATCTCTACTCAGAGCTATCCGGATAGGTGTTAAGCTTGCATCGACGTAACCCTTTACGACGAACTCTTTTTACCACCTCCATAACCGAGAAACTTCCTTAGTCCACTAGTTACTAAGGATAACTTTGACCGCTGTCCTGTGATCCATTCATGGATCACTCTTGTACCCCTTGACTGACTCATGGCAAGGCACACTTCAGGCGCGGTACACAGCATAGCATACTGTAGAGCCTACGTCTTAAGCATAGGGGACGACCTTCGTCCTTTTTCTCTAATCTTCCGTGGTCGAGCTTTAAGTCTTAACTTCATACCTTACAACTCAGGCAAGAACTCCTTCTTTGACTGATCCATCTTGAACACCTTCAAGATCATGTCAAGGTATGTGCTCATTTGAAAGTACCATTAAGCGTTTTGATCTATCCTTATAGATCTTGATGCTCAATGCTCAAGTAGCTTAATCCAGGCTTTCCATTGAAAAACACTTTCCAAATAACCCTATATGCTTTCCAGAAATTCTACATCATTTCTGATCCATAACATATACTCATCAGAAATTCTATAGTGCTCCCACTCACTTCTTTGGAAATACAAGTTTCTCATAAACTTTGTATAAACCCAAAATCTTTGATCATCTCATCAAAGTGTACATTCCAACTCCGAGATGCTCACTCCAGTCCTCAGAAGGATTGCTGGAGCTTTGCATCCTTATTAGCATCTTTTCAGGATTGACAAAACCTTCCGGTTGTATCACATACAACCTTTCCTCAGAAAATAGTCGAGGAAACTATGTTTTGACATCCTATCTGCAAGATTTCATAAATAATGCAGTAATCGCTAATATAATTCCAACAGACTCTTAGCATCGCTACGAGTGAGAAAACCTCACCGTAGTCAACTCCTTGAACTTGTCAGAAAACATCTTAACGACAAGTCGAGCTTTCTTAATGGTGACATTTACCATCATTGTCCGTCTTCCTTTTAAACCCATCTGTACTCAACAGCCTTACGACCATCAAGTAGTTCTTCCAAAGTCTACACTTTGTTTTATATATGGATCCTCTCTCGGATTATATGGCCTCGAGCCATTTATCGGAATCCAGGCCCACCATCGCTTCTCCATAGCTCGTGGGTTCATTGTTGTCCAGCAACATGACTTCCAAGACAGGATTACGTACCACTCTGAAGTAGTACGCATCCTTGTCATCCCACGAGGTTTGGGAGTGACTTGATCCGAAGTCTCATGATCAATATCATAAGCTTCCACTTCAATTGGTGTAGGTACCATAGGAACAACTCATTGTGCCCTGCTATACACTAGTTGAAGTGACGGTTCAATAACCTCATCAAGCCTCCACCATCCTCCCACTCAATTCTTTCGAGAGAAACTTTTCCTCGAGAAAGGACCTGATTCTAGAAACAATCCCTTATTGCTTTCGAATCTGAGACAGGAGGTATACCCAACTGTTTTGGGTGTCCTATGAAGATGCATTTATCCGCTTTGGGTTCGAGCTTATCAGCCTGAAACTTTTTCACATAAGCGTCGCAGCCCCAAACTTTTAAGTAATGACAGCTTAGGTTTCTTTAAACCATAGTTCATACGGTGTCATCTCATCGGAATTACGTGGTGCCCTATTTAAAGTGAATGTGGTTGTCTCTAATGCCTAACCCATAAACTATTGTGGTAATTTGATAAGAGACATCATGGTATGCATCATATCCAATAGGGTGCAGTTATGATGTTCGGACACACCATCACACTATGGTGTTCCAGGCTGTATCAGTTGTGAAACAATTTCCACAATGTCTCAATTTTGTGCCAAACTCGTAATTCAGATATTCATCTCTATGATCATATCATAGATATTTTATCCTCTTGTCACGACGATCTTTCGACTTCACCCTGAAATTACTTGAACCTTTCAATAATTCAGACTCGTGATTCATCAAGTAAAGGTACTCAACATCTACTCAAATCATCTGTGAAGAACATAACGATATCCACTACATGCCTCAGCACTCATTGGACTGCACACATCAAAATGTATTACTTCCAGCAAGTTGCTTTCTAGTTCCATTTTACTGAAAACGAGGCTTTCAGTCATCTTGCCCATGTGGTATGATTTGCATGTCTCAAGTGATTCAAAATCAAGTGAGTCCAAACGGTCCATTTGCATGGAGTTTCTTCATGCATATACACCAATAGACATGGTTCGCATGTCTCAAACTTTTCAAAAATGAGTGAGTCCAAAGATCCATCAACATGGAGCTTCCTCATGCGTTTTATACCGATATGACTTACGTGGCAGTGCCACAAGTAGGTGGTACTATCATTACTATCTTTTGGCATGAACATGTGTATCACTACGATCGAGATTCAATAAACCATTCATTTTAGGTGCAAGGCCATTGAAGGTATTATTCAAATAAACAGAGTAACCATTATTCTCCTTAAATGAATAACCGTATTGCGGTAGACATAATCCAATCATGTCTATGCTCAACGCAAACACCAGTCTCGATGGTAGAGGGAGCGTGCGATGCTTGATCATATCAACATTGGAAACACTTCCAACACATATCGTCAGGTCACCTTTAGCTAGTCTCCGTTTATTCCATAGCTTTTATTTCGAGTTACTAACACTTAGCAACCGAACCGGTATCTAATACCCTGGTGCTACTAGGAGTACTAGTAAAGTACACATCAACACAATGTATATCCAATATACTTCTATCGACCTTGCCAGCCTTCTCATCTACCAAGTATCTAGGGTAATTCTGCTCCAGTGGCTGTTCCCTTTATCACAGAAGCACTTAGTCTCGGGTTTGGGTTCAACCTTGGGTTTCTTCACTAGAGCAGCAGCTGAATTGCCGTTTTATGAAGTATCCCTTCGTGCCCTTGCCCTTCTTCAAACTAGTGGTTTCACCAACCATCAACAATTGATGCTCCTTCTTGATTTCTACTTTCGTGGTGTCAAACATCGCGAATATCTCAAGGATCATCATATATGTCCCTGATATATTATAGTTCATCACGAAGCTCTAGCAGCTTGGTGGTAATGACTTCAGAGAAACATCACTATCTCATCTGGAAGATCAACTCTCACTTGATTCAAGCGATTGTTGTACTCAGACAATCCGAGCACAAGCTCAACAATTGAGCTTTTCTCCTTAGTTTGCAGGTTAAGAAAATCGTCGGAGGTCTTATACCTCTTGACGTGGGCACGAGCCTGAAATTCCAATTTCAGCCCTCAAAACATCTCATATGTTTCGTGACGTTTCAAAAACTGTCTTCGGTGCCTCAACTCTAAACCATTTAGCATTACACACTGAACTATCATGTAGTCATCAAAACGTGTATGTCAGATGTTCGCAACATCCACAGACGACGTTCGAGGTTCAGCACACTGAGCGGTGCATTAAGGACATAAGCCTTCTATGAAGCAATGAGGACAATCCTTAGTTTACGAACCTAGTCCGCATAATTGCTGCTATCAACTTTCAACTAAATTTTCTCTAGGAACATATCTAAACAGTAGAACTATAGCATGAGCTACGACATAATTTGCAAAATCCTTTTGACTATGTTCAGAATAATTAAGTTCATCTTATGAACTCCCACTTAGATAGACATCCCTCTAGTCATCTAAGTGATTACATGATCCGAGTGAACTAGGCCGTGTCCGATCATCACGTGAGACGGACTAGTCAACGTCGGTGAACATCTTCATGTTGATCGTATCTTCTATACGACTCATGCTCGACCTTTCGGTCTACTGTGTTCCGAGGCCATGTCTGTACATGCCAGGCTCGTCAAGTTAACCCTAAGTGTTTTGCATGTGTTCCGAGGCCATGTCTGTACATGCTAGGCTCGTCAACACCCGTTGTATTTGAACGTTAGAATCTAACACCCGATCATCACGTGGTGCTTCGAAACACGAACTGTCGCAACGGTGCACAGTTAGGGGAGAACACTTCTTGAAATTGTTGTAAGGGATCATCTTATTTACTACCGTCGTTCTAAGAAAATAAGATGTATAAACATGATAAACATCACATGCAATCAAATAATAGTGACATGATATGGCCAATATCATATAGCTCCTTTGATCTCCATCTTGGGGCTCCATGATCATCTATTACAAGAACATGATCAATCTCATACATCACATATATCATTCATCACATCCTTTGGCCATATCACATCACATAGCATACCCTGCAAAAACAAGTTAGACGTCCTCTAATTGTTGTTTGCATGTTTTACGTGGCTGCTATGGGTTTCTAGCAAGAACGTTTCTTACCTACGCAAAGACCACAACGTGATATGCCAATTGCTATTTACCCTTCATAAGGACCCTTTTCATCGAATCCGATCCGACTAAAGTGGGAGAGACAGACACCCGCCAGCCACCTTATGCAACTAGTGCATGTTTGTCGGTGGAACCAGTCTCACGTAAGAGTACGTGTAAGGTCGGTCCGGGCCGCTTCATCCCACGATTCCGCCGAATCAAGATAAGACTAGTAACGGCAAGCATATTGAACAAAATCAACGCCCACAACTACTTTGTGTTCTACTCGTGCATAGAATCTACGCAATAGACCTAGCTCATGATGCCACTGTTGGGGAACGTAGCAGAAATTCAAAATTTTCCTACGTGTCACCAAGATCTATCTATGGAGAGACTAGCAACGAGGGAGGAGTGGATCTACATACCCTTGTAGATCGCGCGCGGAAGCGTTCAAGAGAACGGGGTTGATGGAGTCGTACTCGTCGTGATTCAAATCACCGATGATCCTAGCGCCGAACGGACGGCACCTCCGCGTTCAACACACGTACGGAACGGAGACGTCTCCCATGCCTTGATCCATCAAGGAGGAGGGAGAGGTTGATGGAGATCCAACAGCATGACGGCATGGTGGAAGTAGCGGGATTCCAACAGGGCTTCGCTAAGCGCTGCGGGAGGAGGTAGATGTGTCACGGGAGGGAGAGGGAGGCGCCAGGCCTTAGATTGGTTTGCTCCTCCTTTTTCCCCACTATATATAGGGCCAAGGGAGAGGGGAGGCGCAGCCCTTTGCCCCTTCCTCCAAGGAAGGGTGCGGCCAAGGTGGGGAGGAGTCCATCCTCCCCAAGGCACCTCGGAGGTGCCTTCCCCCTTTAGGACTCTCCCCTTTTTCTCTTCTCTTGGCGCATGGGCCTCTTGGGGCTGGTGCCCTTGGCCCATATAGGCCAAGGCACACCCCCTACAGCCCATGTGGCCCCCCGGGGCAGGTGGCCCCACCCGGTGGACCCCGGGACCCTTCCGGTGGTCCGGTACAATACCGATGACCCCGAAACTTGTCCCGATGGCCGAAATAGCACTTCCTATATATAATTCTTTACCTCCGGACCATTCCGGAACTCCTCGTGACGTCCGGGATCTCATCCGGGACTCCGAACAACTTTCGGGTTACCGCATACTAATATCTCTATAACCCTAGCGTCACCGAACCTTAAGTGTGTAGACCCTACGGGTTCGGGAGACATGCAGGACATGACCGAGACGTTCTCCGGTCAATAACCAACAGCGGGATTTGGATACCCATGATGGATCCCACATGTTCCACGATGATCTCATCAGATGAACCACGATGTCAAGGACTTAATCAATCCCGTATACAATTCCCTTTGTCTAGCGGTATGTTACTTGCCCGAGATTCGATCGTCGGTATCCCTATACCTTGTTCAATCTCGTTACCGGCAAGTCTCTTTACTCGTTCCGTAACACATCATCCCGTGATCAACTCCTTGGTCACATTGCGCATATGATGATGTCCTACCGAGTGGGCCCAGAGATACCTCTCCGCTTACACGGAGTGACAAATCCCAGTCTCGATTCGTGCCAACCCAACAGACACTTTCGGAGATACCTGTAATGCACCTTTATAGTCACCCAGTTACGTTGTGACGTTTGATACACCCAAAGCACTCCTACGGTATCCGGGAGTTGCACAATCTCATGGTCTAAGGAAATGATACTTGACATTAGAAAAGCTTTAGCATACGAACTACACGATCTTTGTTCTAGGCTTAGGATTGGGGTCTTGTCCATCACATCATTCTCCTAATGATGTGATCCCGTTATCAACGACATCCAATGTCCATGGTCAGGAAACCGTGACCATCTATTGATCAACGAGCTAGTCAACTAGAGGCTTACTAGGGACATGGTGTTGTCTATGTATCCACACATGTATCTGAGTTTCCTATCAATACAATTATAGCATGGATAATAAACGATTATCATGAACAAGGAAATATAATAATAACCAATTTATTATTGCCTCTAGGGCATATTTCCAACACTTCCTCCGTGGATCTGGGTCCTGATGGGGTCCTCCTCCGGTTGGTCCTCCCCTCTTATTCCATCTCCTTGAGTTCCCCTCTTTTTGTTCTAGCTTTAGGGTTTCTTTGCTCCCTAGATTCGTTTGGCCTCAACTAGTTCGTAGATAGAAGTCTAGTGTGTAGATCCGTTAGTCCCTCTGCTGCACCCACTCCCGGAGCTCTTCCTGGTAGTGGCTGCCGCTAGGAGACCCCCGTGTCCACGGGGTGTTTGACTCCCGTGCGCACGGGGCCCCGTGCCCACGGGGTCTAAACCCCCGTGCACACGGGCTATCCAGGAACTATTACCTAGACTTCTGTCTATCTCCTTGCCAATTATCTTGCACTTGTACTCATTTGTGCCTCGTGCTTTGTGTTGTTGGGTTTTTGTGTGTGTTTCAGACTCCGCTGACAAGAGGTCTGAGCTTCGTCGCAAGCGTGCAAAAGGAGGTTCAAAAGACTTCACCATTGCTCGTCGTCAGCCGTCTGAAGGCATGGGTCAGGGGTCTGGGACAGGTCAGGGCCATGCTCGCCGTGCAGCCTCAAAGCGGCCCGTTGTTGAGGCTTCCGATGAATCTGAGGAAGAATATGAATCACAAGATGATGAGATAGAAGAAGAAGATGATCGTGATGAGGAAGATGAAGAAGATGATCGTGATGAGGAAGATGAAGAAGAGGGAGAGGAGTCTAGTCCGGAGGAAGCCACTCCGGGCAGGCGTGACCTCCAGAATATGCCTCTTGTCAAGTGGACCAAGCCAGAGATCTGGGCTGAGAGACAGAACCATCCGTATGTTAAGGCCATGAGTATGGGAATGGATCCCCGTTTCAAGAATGGATTTGAACAAAGAATCTATCATGAGCTTCTTATGACCAAGTCAAAGAAGTTTGCTCCTCACAAGCAAGTCAACACTGAGAGTTTGTGCGACAATGATCATCTGTATCCCGGTGTGTACTCCGCTCTTGGATGATTGGGTCTGATTCCGTTTGTCACCTTCAACCACCGCTACAATGAAGATCTTGTGATGTAGTTCTTTGCCACTCTGTACTTCTCCAATGATTCTGCTCGCACCCTCACATGGATGTCCGAAACGTATCAGTGTTCAGCTCCTATGGCAATGTTCTCCGAGATCATTCCCTACCCATTCATGGATGAAGAGACTGTTTCTAATGAGTTTGGCATTGTTCGGGAAAGTGGGCAGCGCACTAAGGATGAGATTGCCTTTGCTTACAAACAAGAGAAGTCGTTTGTCACTGGGTCAATCAAAGACCTCTTGCCCCTCTATGACACCATGCGCCATATCCTGCGGTATACCCTCACTCCAAAGGCCGGGGATTCCCATAACATTCAGAGCTCCATGCTTGATGTCTTTGTGTATCTTCATCAGAAGAAGAAAGTGGATGTTCTGGATTTCATGTACTATGAGCTACGTCAGTGTGTTCAAGAGAACAAGTCCTTGATCTATGCTCCTTTCATACATGCGTTGATTGAGACCGTCTGTCCAGCAAAGTACATTGTGAGCTTCAAGACTGTTGTTCCCAAGCGCAACTCCAACTGGACCCCAGCTGCTCCTGCTCCCTATGTGCCCATCAAGAAGGGGCATGATAACCCACAAGTATAGGGGATCGCAACAGCTTTTGAGGGTAGAGTATTCAACCCAAATTTATTGATTCGACACAAGGGGAGCCAAAGAATATTCTCAAGTATTAGCAGCTGAGTTGTCAATTCAACCACACCTGGAAACTTAGTATCTGCAGCAAAGTGTTTAGTCGCGAAGTAATATGATAGTGGTGGTAGCGGCAACAAAAGTAAAGACATCAAAAGTAATGTTTTTGGTATTTTGTAGTGATTGTAACAGTAGCAGCAGGAAAGTAAATAAGCGAGAACCAGTATATGGAAAACTCGTAGGCACCGGATCAGTGATGGATAATTATGCCGGATGCGGTTCATCATGTAACAGTCATAACATTGGGTGACACAAAACTAGCACCAATTCATCAATGTAATGTAGGCATGTATTCCGAATATAGTCATACGTGCTTATGGAAAAGAACTTGCATGACATCTTTTGTCCTACCCTCTCGTGGCAGCGGGGTCCTATTGGAAACTAAGGGATATTAAGGCCTCCTTTTAATAGAGAACCGGAACAAAGCATTAGCACATAGTGAATACATGAACTCCTCAAACTATGGTCATCACCGGGAGTGGTCCCGATTATTGTCACTTCGGGGTTGCCGGATCATAACACATAGTAGGTGACTATAGACTTGCAAGATAGGATCAAGAACTCACATATATTCATGGAAACATAATAGGTTCAGATCTGAAATCATGGCACTCGGGCCCTAGTGACAAGCATTAAGCATAGCAAAGTCATAGCAACATCAATCTCAGAACATAATGGATACTAGGGATCAAACCCTAACAAAACTAACTCGATTACATGATAAATCTCATCCAACCCATCACCGTCCAGCAAGCCTATGATGGAATTACTCACGCACGGCGGTGGGCATCATGAAATTGGTGGTGGAGGATGGTTGATGATGACGACGGCGACGAATCCCCCTCTCCGGAGCCCCGAACGGACTCCAGATCAGCCCTCCCGAGAGGTTTTAGGGCTTGGCGGCGGCTCCGTGTCGTAAAACGCGATGATTTCTTCTCCCTAATTTTTTTCTCTCCGAAAGCAAATATATAGAGTTGGAGTTGGCGTCGGAGGGCATCCAGGGGGCCCACGAGGTAGGAGGGCGCGCCCTAGGGGGGGCGCCCCCCACCCTCATGAGAAGGGTGTGGGCCCCCTGGTCTTCATCTTTGGCAAGGATTTTTTATTATTTTTTCTAAGATGTTCCGTGGAGTTTCAGGTCATTCCGAGAATATTTGTTTTCTGCACATAAAACAACACCATGGCAATTCTGCTGAAAACAGCGTCAGTCTGGGTTAGTTCCATTCAAATCATACAAGTTAGAGTCCAAAACAAGGGCAAAAGTGTTTGGAAAAGTAGATACGACGGAGACGGATCAACTCCCCCAAGCTTAAACCCTTGCTTGTCCTCAAGCAATTCAGTTGACAAACTGAAAGAAAGAAAAACTTCTACAAACTCTGTTTGCTCTTGTTGTTGTAACTATGTCAAGCCAGCATTCAAGTTTTTAGCATAGATCATAACTAACCACATTTGCAATAATTCTCAGGTCTCATAATTACTCATATCAATAGCATAATCAACTAGCAAGTCATAATAATAAACCTCGGATGACAACACTTTCTCAAAACAATCATAATATGATATAACAAGATGGTATCCCGCTAGCCCTTTCTGAGACCGCAAAACATAAATGTAGAGCACCTTTAAAGATCATGGACTGACTAGACATTGTAATTCATGGTAAAAGAGATCCAATCATAGTCATACCCAATATAAATTAACAGTGATGAATGCAAATGACGGTTGTGCTCTCCAGCTAGTGCTCTTTAATAAGAGGGTGATGACTCAACATAAAAGTAAATGGATAGGCCCTTCGCAGAGGGAAGTGGGGATTTGTAGAGGTGCCAGAGCTCGATTTTGAAATAGAGATAAATTGTATTTTGAGCGGTATACTTTCATTGTCAACGTAACAACTAAGAGATGGCGATATCTTCCATGTTAAACACATTATAGGCGGTTCCCAAACAGAATGGTAAAGTTTATACTCCCCCTCCACCAACAAGCATCAATCCATGGCTTGCTCGAAACAACGAGTGCCTCCAACATACATCAGGTCCCAGGGGGAGTTTTGTTTGCAATTAATTTTGATTTAGTTTGCATAAAGCATGAGACTGGGCATCCCGGTGACCAGCCATTTTCTCGTGAGTGGGGAGCGGAGTCCACTCCTCTTGAGAATAACCCGCCTAACACGGAAGATAAGGACAGCCTTGGTTGATACATGAGCTATTCGAGCATACAAAATAGAATGATTATTTGAAGGTTTAGAGTTTGGCACATATAAATTTACTTGGAACGGCAGGTAGATACTGCATATAGGAAGGTATAGTGGACTCATCTGGAATAACTTTGGGGTTTAAGGGATTGGATGCACAAGCAGTATTCCCGCTTAGTACAAGTGAAGGCTAGCAAAAGACTGGGAAGCGACCAACTAGAGAGCGACAACAGCCATGTACATGCATTAAAATTAATAAACATTGGATGCAAGCATGAGCAGGATATAATCCACCATGAACATAAATATCGTGAAGGCTATGTTGATTTTGTTTCAACTACATGCTTGAACATGTGCCAAGTCAAGTCACTTAAATCATTCAAAGGAGGATACCACCCCATCATACCACATCATAATCATCTCAATAGCATGTTGGCACACAAGGTAAACCATTATAACTCATAGCTAATCAAGCATGGCACAAGCAACTATGATCTCTAATTGTCATTGCAAACATGTTTATTCATAATAAGCTGAATCAAGAACGAGAGACTCATCATATTTACAAAAACAAAAGAGATCGAGTTCATACCAGCTTTTCTCATCTCAGTCAGTCCATCATATATCATCATAATTATCTTTCACTTGCACGACCGAACGGTGTGAATCATAATAAGAGTGTACGTGCATTGGACTAAGCTGGAATCTGCGAGCATTCAATAAACAGGAGAAGACAAGGCAATATGGGCTCTTGGTTAAATCAACAATAATGCATATAAGAGCCACTTCGACAATTTAATTATGGTCTTCTCCTACTGACCCCCAAAGAAAAGAAAAGAAATAAAACTATTTACACGGGAAAGCTCTCAATAAGCAAAAGAAGAACGGGAAATATTTTTGGGTTTTCTTTTTAATTATTACTACTACATCAGAAAAATAAACTACTATTAATTTTTTTGGTTTTTCTTAAGGTTTAACAAACACACAAAAAAAGCAGGAAAAAGAAACTAAACTAGCATGGATATTACAGTGAAAGAGTATGAGCACCGACATCTAGCAATGAGTGTGTGTGAACATAAATGATGTCGGTGAGAAATACGTACTCCCCCAAGCTTAGGCTTTTGGCCTAAGTTGGTCTATGCCCACGGCTGGCCTGGCAGATATCCATAATAATAATTATTGGGGTCGTATTGTGATGAGTAAGAATAGTTGGGATCATACTGATGTGCAGCGGTTATCGCCTGCTGAGCTGCAGCGTGGAGTCGAGCTGCCTCCGCTCTCCTCTCGTACTCTTCTGCTTCCTCTCTGGTAATAACATATCTTCTTTTTGTCTGTGAATCAAAGAAGGCAGGAGCAGGGAGAGTAATACGGAAAACACGTTGTTTATCAAAAATCAAACAATATAAGAGAGGTGATTCAGGCCTCTCGACAAACTGGTGCGAAGCCATAGAGTCATAATCTAAATATGCAGGAGGCAACTCCGTATCACCCTCACGAATGTCTATCTCAAGAAAATGAGCTAAGCGGGTTGCATAAATTCCTCCAAAGAAATCTCCATTATGTCTATTATGATGCAAGCTACGAGGTACAATGGCTCCCATATGATAAGATTGGTCTCCTAACACATCACTCCTAAGAATGCTAAGATCAGGGACACATATGTGACATGCTTCATCCTTAGCATTTATGCATCTACCGATGAAAAGAGCAAAATAATGTATAGCAGGAAAGTGAATGCTCCCTATGGTAGCCTGCGTTATATCTCTAGATTCCCCCATAGCTATACTAGCAAGAAAGTTTCTAAATTCAGATTTAGGGGGATCCCTAACACTACCCCATGATGGAAGTTTGCAAGAAGAAGTGAAATCCTCTAAGTCCATGGTATAAGATTTGTCATAGAGATCAAACATGACTGAAGGAGAATTACGCGAAGATGAATACTCAAACCTCCTCACAAATGAACTTGTGAGATCATGATACTGGGGGCATTTGTTAGCCTCAAAATCCTCAAGACCGGCATTGCGCAAATATGCTTTGGATTCTTCTTTAATTCCCGCACGGTCCATAAAATTTTCTGACGGCCATTCGCAAGGCCGTACCAGAGCGTCTCTTGGTGGATCCTCGTCAGCATCGCGCATAGCAATCCTGGGTCCTTGCTTCTTAGAGGAACCACCTTGGAACATCTTCCTAAGCATAATGTCTTTCTTTGAGAAATTCTGAAATTTTTAGTAACTTCAAACAAAAGTGAACCAACTTCAATAAAACTGATAGCAACTACTCCTACAAGTGCCTAGAGCCTATATCAAGCATTAGAACTACTTGGAACCATATAAATTTGACATGCAAGCTCACGAACATGGTCACCTATGCAGCACAAATTTGCAAAGAATAAAGCACTAGAACAAAAACTAATTGGACCAATGGAGGAGTCACATACCAAGGAACAATCTCCCCAAGCAGTTTTGCGAGAGGTGCTTTGAGCAAGGAGATCGAAAATCACAGCAAAAGTGGCTGGAACTCGTGCTTGAGTTGGTTTTTCGGGTTTGTGTGAGACAGAGGAAGAAGATGGGTGCTGGGATAAGTGGAGGAGGGCCACCGTGGGCCCACGAGGCAGGGGGCGCGCCCTAGAGGGGGGGCGCCCACCACCCTCGTGGCCAGGTGGCAGCTCCTCCCGCGGTAATTTTTCCACAGTAAATCCTCAAATATTCCCGAAAAATCATATTAAATTGGCATGGCATTCTGAGGACTTTTATTTTCGGGATATTTTTATATTGCACGGATAAGCCACGAAACAGACTGAAAATACTATTTTTACTTTATTTAATATAAATAACAGAAAGTAAAAGTGGGGTACAGAAGTTTGTGCTTCTAGTTTCATCCATCTCATGCTCATCAAAAATAATCCACTAACAAGGTTGATCAAGTCTTGTTAACAAACTCATTCCGATAATCATGAAGCCGGAGAAATTTCGAATAACACTAAGTTACCTCAATGGGGATATGCACATCCCCAATAATAAGAATATCATATTTCTTCTTGACAGTAGGAAGAGGAAATTCAAAACCTCCAAATATAATCGATGGAATTTTTCCAATAGAGTTGATACTATGAACTTGAGGTTGTTTCCTCGGGAAGTGTACCGTATGCTCATTACCATTAACATGAAAAGTGACATTGCCTTTGTTGCAATCAATAACAGCCCCTGCAGTATTAAGAAAAGGTCTTCCAAGAATAAAAGACATACTATCATCCTCGGGAATATCAAGTATAACAAAGTCCGTTAAAATAGTAACGTTTGCAACCACAATAGGCACATCCTCACAAATACCGACATGTATAGTAGTTGATTTATCAGCCATTTGCAAAGATATTTCAGTAGGTGTCAACTTATTCAAGTCAAGTCTACGATATAAAGAGAGAGGCATAACACTAACACCAGCTCCAAGATCACATAAAGCAGTTTTAATATAATTTCTTTTAATGGAGCAAGGTATAATAGGTACTCCGGGGTCTCCAAGTTTCTTTGGTATTCCACCTTTAAAAGTATAATTAGCAAGCATGGTGGAAATTTCAGCTTCCGGTATCTTTCTTTTATTAGTAATGATATCCTTCATATATTTAGCATAAGGATTTGTTTTGAGCACATCAGTTAATCTCATACGCAAAAAGATAGGCCTAATCATTTCAGCAAAGCGCTCAAAATCCTCGTCATCCTTTTTCTTGGATGGTTTCGGAGGAAAAGGCATGGGTTTCTGAACCCAAGGTTCCCTTTCTTTACCATGTTTCCTAGCAACAAAGTCTCTTTTATCATAACGTTGATTCTTCGATTGTGGGTTATCAAGATCAACAGCAGGTTCAACTTCTACATCTTTATCATTACTAGGTTGAGCATCATCATGAACATCATCATTAATATTTTCATTAGGTTCATGTTCATTACCAGATTATGTTTCAGCATCAGACATAAATATATCATTTGGATTATCAGGTGGTTCAGCAATAGGTTCACTAGAAGTTTGCACAGTTCTATCATTTTTCTTCTTCTTCTTTTTAGAAGAACTAGGAACATCAATATTATTCCTTTGAGAATCTTGCTCGATTCTCTTAGGGTGGCCTTCAGGATACAAAGGTTCCTGAGTCATTCTACCAGTTCTAGTAGCCACTCTAACAACATAATCATTTTTCTTACTATTCATTTCATCAAGCACTTCTTTTTGAGCCTTAAGTACTTGTTCTACTTGAGTGGTAACCATAGAAGCATGTTTGCTAACAAGTTTAAGTTCACCTTTAATATTAGCCATATAATCACCCAAGCGTCTAATCATATAAGCATTTTCTTTTAATTGTCTACCAAAATAAGCATTGAAGTCGTCTTGCTTAAACATAAAGTTATCAAACTCATCCAAGCACTAACTAGCAATTTTAGTAGGAGGAACTTCAGCTTTATCATATCTATAGAGAGAATTTACCTTTACTACCTGTGTCGGGATATCGGGATCAGGAGGTTCTTCAGTAAATAAAGAATTAAGATCATATGTTTCTTCAACAGGCGGTGAATTAAGACCATGTATTTCTTCAATAGGAGGTAAATTATTAACGTCTTCAGCTTTAATACCTTTTTCTTTCATAGATTTCTTTGCCTCTTGCATATCTTCGGGACTGAGAAATAGAACACCTCTCTTCTTCGGAGTTGGTTTAGGAATAGGTTCAGTAATTGGAGCAGGAGTTGGCTTAGGAGCTGGCTCAGGAGGTGCCCAATTATTTTCATTTGTCAACATATTATTCAATAGGATTTCAGCTTCATCCGATGTTCTTTCCCTGAAAAGAGAACCAGCACAACTATCCAGGTAATATCTGGAAGCATCGGTTAGTCCATTATAAAAGATATCAAGTATTTCAGGTTTTTTAAGAGGATGATCAGGCAAAGCATTAAGTAACTTGAGAAGCCTCCCCAAGCTTGTGGGAGACTCTCTTCTTTAATTTGCATGAAGTTGTATATTTCCCTCAAAGCAGCTTGTTTCTTATGAGCAGGGAAATATTTAGCAGAGAAGTAATAAATCATATCCTGGGGACTACGCACACAACCAGGATCAAGAGAATTAAACCATATCTTAGCATCGCCCTTTAATGAGACGGGAAATATTTTGAGTATATAAAAGTAACGTGATCTCTCATCATTAGTGAACATGGCAACTATATCATTTAACTTAGTAAGATGTGCCACAACAGTTTTAGATTCATAGCCATAAAATGGATCAGATTCAACCAAAGTAATTATATCAGGATCAACAGAGAATTCATAATCCTTATCAGGAACACATATAGGTGAAGTAGCAAAAGCAGGGTCGGGTTTCATTTTATCTCTAAGTGATTCTTTGTTTCATTTAGTTAATAACCTCTTAAGCTCATATCTATCTTTGCAAGCTAAAATAGCGGCAGAAGATTCCATATCAAAAAGATAGCCCTCAGGAATAACAGGCATATTTTCATCATCACTATCATCATCATATTCAGATTCAATAATTTCTTTTTCTCTAGCCCTAGCAATTTGTTCATCAAGAAATTCACTAAGGGGCACGGTAGTATCAGGCATAGAAGCAGTTTCATCATAAGTATCATGCATAGCAGAAGTGGCATCATCAATAACATGTGACATATCAGAACGAATATCAGAAGCAGGTGTAGGTGTCGCAAACTTACTCATAACAGAAGGTGAATCAAGTATAGAGCTAGATGGCAGTTCCTTACCTCCCCTCGTAGTTGAGGGATAGATCTTGGTTTTTGGATCTCTCAAGTTCTTCATAGTGATAAGCAGATATAAATCCCAAGTGACTCAAAGAATAGAGCTATGCTCCCCGGCAACTGCGCCCGAAATTAGTCTTGATAACCCGCAAGTATAGGGGATCGCAACAGCTTTCGAGGGTAGAGTATTCAACCCAAATTTATTGATTCGACACAAGGGGAGCCAAAGAATATTCTCAAGTATTAGCAGCTGAGTTGTCAATTCAACCACACCTGGAAACTTAGTATCTGCAGGAAAGTGTTTAGTAGCAAAGTAATATGATAGTGGTGGTAGCGGCAACAAAAGTAAAGATAGAAAAAGTAATGTTTTTGGTATTTTGTAGTGATTGTAACAGTAGCAGCGGGAAAGTAAATAAGCGAGAACCAGTATATGGAAAACTCGTAGGCACCGGATCAGTGATGGATAATTATGCCGGATGCGGTTCATCATGTAACAGTCATAACATAGGGTGACACAGAACTAGCACCAATTCATCAATGTAATGTAGGCATGTATTCCGAATATAGTCATACGTGCTTATGGACAAGAACTTGCATGACATATTTTGTCCTACCCTCCCGTGGCAGCGGGGTCCTATTGGAAACTAAGGGATATTAAGGCCTCCTTTTAATAGAGAACCGGAACAAAGCATTGGCACATAGTGAATACATGAACTCCTCAAACTATGGTCATCACCGGGAGTGGTCCCGATTATTGTCACTTCGGGGTTGCCGGATCATAACACATAGTAGGTGACTATAGACTTGCAAGATAGGATCAAGAACTCACATATATTCATGGAAACATAATAGGTTCAGATCTGAAATCATGGCACTCGGGCCCTAGTGACAAGCATTAAGCATAGCAAAGTCATAGCAACATCAATCTCAGAACATAATGGATACTAGGGATCAAACCCTAACAAAACTAACTCGATTACATGATAAATCTCATCCAACCCATCACCGTCCAGCAAGCCTACGATGGAATTACTCACACACGGCGGTGAGCATCATGAAATTGGTGATGGAGGATGGTTGATGATGACGACGGCGACGAATCCCCCTCTCCGGAGCCCCGAACGGACTCCAGATCAGCCCTCCCGAGAGGTTTTAGGGCTTGGTGGCGGCTCCGTATCATAAAACGCGATGATTTCTTCTCCCTGATTTTTTCTCTCCGAAAGCAAATATATAGAGTTGGAGTTGGCGTCGGAGGGCATTCAGGGGGCCCACGAGGTAGGGGGCGCGCCCTAGGGGGGGCCCACCCTCATGAGAAGGGTGTGGGCCCCCTGGTCTTCATCTTTGGTGAGGATTTTTTATTATTTTTTCTAAGATGTTCCGTGGAGTTTCAGGTCATTCCGAGAATATTTGTTTTCTGCACATAAAACAACACCATGGCAATTCTGCTGAAAACAGCGTCAGTCCGGGTTAGTTCCATTCAAATCATACAAGTTAGAGTCCAAAACAAGGGAAAAGTGTTTGGAAAAGTAGATACGACGGAGACGTATCAGGGCGCAACCCTAGGCCTGAGGATCGTGCTACTTACACTCCAGGCATGTCCTCTACTGCACGGATCCCTTGTGGTAAGGCCCAGTCTATTGGCTCTGAGGCCATCTTTTCCAAGGGAGAGAAGAAGTCATTGTTCAAGACCTTGAGCAACATGTTCAAGATGTGTTAGTCAATTCAGCGTCGTCAGATCAAGGAAATCAACAAGGAGAAGCTTGTTCGGCGTGAGCAGAAGGCAGCACGGGCTGCTGCTGGTGAGGAGGTCGGTCCAGGTTCTGAGGACGTCGACAGTGAGGCCACTTCTCGGTCTTTCCCAATGGCCGGGTGGCATTTTGATGATGATGATGATGCCTCGAGTGCTCCTCCTCTTGTCTAGTGGGTCTTGTGTCGCCATTTGTCTCCTTTTTGTTGTCTTGATGACAAAGGGGGAGAAGTGGTGTCGTGTTTCTCGCTGTTGGTTGGTTTTAGTTGGCTTGAGATACTCTTATTTCCTTTCCGTCTGTGTGGTTGTGAGCCTCTAGCGTTATTGTGAGACTCTAGCTTTATTATTGAACCGTGCTATTATCCTCGTATGCTTATTGGGCCTCACATTATTTTCTCACCATACTGTGTCATGAGATCTAGGCACCGTTATAGGTTTATTTTGATGAATCTCATGACTTATCAATAATGATCTTGGTCGAACCTCCTATGGGTGTACTAGATGCATTCTTGTTTTCGGGCACACATATAGGGGGAGCTATCATGATCATTATTTATTCCATGGCCTTCTATCTGTTTATCCTCTTTGCCATGCTCTAACCACGTTGTCATCAATGCACCAAAAAGGGGAAGATTGAAAGTGCTAATGGCACTTAAGCTATTTTGGTGTGATGAAAATGTGGTTAGTTGAACTAATATTGGTTGCTAAAGTTTATCTCAGGTTATTGGTTCTAAACGCCCGCGATGGAGATGTGTGACCCCTCATTTCAAAAAGGACAAAGACGTGGTCTTTCGACGCTTCGAAGGTTTAGTTTTGGTTTGCTTCGAGTCGTAGGAAATACCGCACTATTAAGAGGGGTCTGTGTGGACAAATGTTGTGTGGGAATGCCTTTGCCGAGCCTTACTCTCTTACCCTTCCCACTCCAACCACCTCATATGAACCTAGTGTGTGTGCTGTGGTACTCAGAAAGTTGCAACAGTAAGTTACTGGGACCCCCGTGCGCACGGGGTACTGGGTAACTCTCTGGGTACCCCGTGCGCACGGGGTCTTTTGACCCCCGCGCGCACGGGGTGGTGCGATTGTCTCTGGATACCCCGTGCGCACGGGGCTGACTTAGCCCGTGCGTACGGGATCCAATGGGCAGAAATCCCCACCCTCACATGAACACTATAAAAAGGGCCTTCTTCCTCCTCCAACCCTTAACCCTAATGTCTTGTTGAGCTCCACCATTGCTACACCCCATTTTGCTCAATACTCTCAATCCCTCCACCCAAACTTGTTGAAACTTTGGGGATTGGGAGAGCAAGACCCGATCTACAACTTGACCAAACCAAATCGCGTTCCCCGCAACATTTCTTCCCCATTGACTTATTACTCTTGGAGCTTGGGCTCCTAGGCGGTTAGAGGTTCCTCCGGAAGCTTCCTTACTTGTGGTGTGCTCCGGAGAAGTTTGTAAAGATGTGGTGGTCGCCTTCAAGACCAACCCCGAGTGGTTCGAGGCTCATCCGTTGGGGGTGACTCGAAGGAGAATACAGTGAGCCTTTGGTGGCATTCCGCAAGCTTTGGCTCCGGCACCGCTCCAAACGGAGATTAGCTCTTCCCCAAGGAAGAGTGAACTTTGGGTTAAAATCCGCGTCCTCGTCTCACTTGTGGTTAATCCTTTCCCGCACCTTTCTTTGTTGTTGTATGCTTGTTGGCTTGCTAAGTAGTTTGTTGCCTAGCTTTTCTTCTTGGAGCTTGCTTGTCATATAGGTTGCATTCACCTAGTTGCATATCTAGTGAACTCTTTTATCCGCTAAGCCTTAAAATCCACAAGAAAGATTAAAATTTGTAGTCTCCTATTTACCCCCCCTTCCTCTAGTCGACCGTATCGATCCTTTCATACGTATTATATAGTTCTAGTTGGCGGTGGCAACAAACGGAGTTGCACATAGTCTGCTAGGCAGTTGGCCGGGGCAACATACGAAGTTGCACATCTCACATACCAGGATAGATGGATGGTGAAAACTCCACATTCATGAGGGTAGTGAAAAGTTGCATATAGACAGGGTGGTAAAGTTGCACATCCGACTAGTAGGGGATGGTGTGGATCGGGTGCTAGCAGAAAAACTACACATCCATAAGGAATACAAAAGAAAGTTGCACATCACTGTTAGATAGTTGGCCATCACAGCATATGAAGTTGCACATCTACTGCTAGGCAGTTGGCTGATGTAGTAAATAGTGAAAGCACATCCACGGCTAGGAGGAAAGTTGCACGTCAACTACTAGCCAGTTAGCCTCGGCAAGAGACGAAGTTGCACATCTCACTCCAAGAGGGTAGTTGGGGGGTGGAGGTGCCATCAGTAAAAACTGCATGTCCACAGGATAGGTGCGAAGTTACACATCCACTGCTAGATGGTTGCACAAAATAGGTATTAAAATTTCATAAAAAAAATTATCGAAACATACCCATGCGGGATATAGTTTCGAAGAGCACGTCGCAATGATTTCAATGGTGGAAACGGATCTTAATTCGGATTCGTGGTTTAAAAGTTATGGCTTTTTAAAATCCATAAATCGTGAATTAAATGCTAGAAAGTCATCCAAGCCATGCAGTAAAAAAAGTCACAACCGAATGCATGTGGATCATTTAATGAACTGTTGATGAGTCGATTTCGTTTAGCCAGTTGAGACCATAAAAATATTTCCTAATCAGATGGAGGAGACAAATACTTTTCAAAAAGTCTGGCTGCTGGGAAGCGTTAGCGAGCCAACGGCTGCTCGCTAAACGCGTCTTTCTTTCTTTCCTTTTTTATTTCTTCTCAACCTCAGGCGCTCAAAAAAAAACTCTTCTCAACCTTTGCTAAAAAGAATAATCTCTTTTCAACCTTTGTTTTACTTCTGTTTTCAACCATGTGATATTGGATCTTAAATGTCTTTTTTTTTTGCAGGAAAATCTCTTCCTATTATAAAAATGAAAAGGAGATAAGTATTGTAATCATTGGTGGTGATACTTACGTTTACCCCCAACAACAGGCAGTGGTGCCAACAGAAAGTTGGGGACGGCTGATGAGACTGCTTTGAAGTAGGGATCTAGCTACCCGGCTTGTTGGGCCTTATCGTTGCCAAGAACCCCTATTTCCCTATGAGAAACTTAGGTTACTTCTTTTCTAGAGCATACAGATTGCACTTTGTTTACTCCTTTGTTCAAAAGTACAAGCACATTTTTATTGGTCAAGTTTAAAGTTTGATCATGAATTCGTTTTTCAAATACATTGCTAGTCGTCGCAAACAAGAAAAGAATGCAGTGCTAGCAGTTACAAATCGCAACTAGAAAAGAAAACACTATTGAATACAAACGCTATTGTATCGATGTTTTGTGAAGTAACATGCATATCATTTCCTTATGTTTGTCAAAACTTGAAGTTGGACAGTCAAAATTATGCAATATACTCCCTTTGTTTCAATGTAAGACGTTTTTTGACACCGCATTTTGAGACAGAGAAAGTATTTATTAATGGTGGGAGTACTATGCATGGCAAGTAGTAAATCTCCATGGTCTTTGAATTGAGCTAATGGCTATGCTCTCAAATTTTGATGGACATCACTAGCTATGGCAATATGTTCAAAAATAATTACACGAACAACAACAATGTAAAAAAGATACCAAAGTTCAAAATTTATCACTATACAACACCACCTTGTAAAAATGTTTTCTTATGGTAAGAAAGTGCTTATTACACCATTCAAAACACAATTTTCTGGATATCAAAGAGTTTGCTTACTTAAAGCTTTTGAATGTAGAACAATTACATGATAAGATTTTTTTTAACAAACCAACGGTACTACTTTTACTAGTCCATTGGAGAGCCGAGATGTTAGCAATAGAACATTCACAACAGGATTTAAAAGTATGTACATGTAAACAGACAAGCTACAGAATTGCACAGGAGGAAGCCTGGGAATGCACATGAACTATCTCAACATTTTCCCTTCAAGACCAAAAAACCCGTCAAACTCCAGTATCACCACCAGAGATGATGCTAACACAAATATTTACCATGATGGACGAGCATAAATACATGGGAAACATTACATGGAAGTGAAAGGTGACAGACACAATTCTGAAAGCGTGTGAGTACTAGTTAGCATCATAAGTTCATAACTATGTTTGAAGATCGCATCCAGTTGATAGCAAAACTGTTCCAGTGACTACTGCAACAATCAATATCCTTCCCTAAAGAAGCAGCCCAGCCTATTCTTTAACCAATATGAGATTATGGTCCATCCCTGTGGCGACTTGTAAGACCTCTACTCCTTCCAAGGTATCGATGAGACAAGGCTCTGCCTCATCCATTGAACTGCCCAAACCAAGTCTGCCATTTCGGCCAGATCCCCAAGCCCAAACTTCTCCGTTCGACATGAGAACAATGGAATGAACACGGCCAGCTGCAGCTGTTATTGGGTTCTCACCAACCAGATAGTTGACTAGTGCTGGGGCATCCTCTTGACCAGGTCGTCCAAGCTGGGAGCTGCAGTTCCATCCCCATGATAGAATACCAGTTTTAACATTGTCAGTGCCTTTGGTTGATATATGGCACAGAGCAAGCGAGTGGCCAGCACTCGCTGACACAGAGAATGGGATGTAGCTTATGTCGACGGGAAGCAATTTGGCCCAGCCTGACTTCCTACCAAGTTGTCCATAAGTGTTGTCTCCACCACTCAGTACGGTGCAATTAGCTGGTTAATACGTAAATCACATGAGAGGAATATAAATATAACGGAACTGAAAACTCTGACACCCCCCAAAAGGTACAGTTTTAGATGATTGTTGTTCATTTGTCCAAAGCTGTGCACTCCTAATATAATATCTCTGTTTTGGTGCTCATGCATTAAAAAAATCTCCGTCATACTACATGCCCAAGACTTTATGCTTTCACAGCAGCCCAGCTCCTAGTTTTCTATGTTAATACAATGAACGAATCAAATAAGAATAGTCAGAAAGAATGCTGGTGCTTGAAAAACCTGATGCAAATTGGCAATATATATTTACTATTCATTTCTGAAAATATAAAGCTGCTATTTCCAAGTTTGAACTCATTATGAATACTAAAAAAAACAAATATTGCAGATGCAACAATGCCCTACGTCTTATTAAACACTACTGCCTTCAGAGAGAGAGAGAAATAAGTACAGCAGAAACATTATGCATAGCAAGTGCGCATAAGAGCTTCAATTTTGTAGGTGAAAAGAAATACTCACAGCAGAGAATCAGGGAATGATCAAGCCCACAGGAAACATCAGACACGTCAAGATGAGTCACTTCATGAACAAGAGAAGGTTCCCAGATGATGGGCATATTGTCCTCGCTCCGAATTTTGTCGACAACCATCTTTTCAACAGCCTCCAACATTGAACTTGAATAGTTATCCTCTGTTTTCCCAACGTATTCTTGTGGAGAAGGTGCTTCGGTACTTTGACCCATATCTCCTAACCTTCCATTTTCTGAAAACCCCCAACCGAACAGCCCTCCATCCTTTGTCAGTGCCATGGCATGCCCCCATCCAAATGATACCTACCATTTTCGCTTCATTAAAACATTGCCTCACTAGTAAGTAGCATCCAATTAGTTCATTTCAGGGCAAAAGTTATCACCTTAACAACATCGTAACCAGCAAGGGCCTCCACTCTAGAAGGCATTGTGGCCTCCACAATGTCTTTGCCAAGCCCAAGTTGGCCACGCTTTGATCTCCCCCATACCCATAACGAGCCATCGCACCCAATTGCTGCGGAAACAACACCTGAAGCGGATACAGCTCGAACTTGAACATTCTCCAATCCTCTCACCTGTTCTGGATTGCTCCAAGTATTCCTGTCATTTAGCAGAATGGTAAAGCATTGCACCTATACACTTGGTAAGTGTTAAATAACACCTATGAATAACACAAATAATAGGTTGAGGTTTTGAGCTACAATTTTAACTCATGCCATTGGCTAGTATTTTATTTAAGGCTAGCATGGGCAAGAAAAATATGGGTGCATCATATCAGTTTGGTTGATGTATGCTTTCCATGTTAAGGTTTGAATGCTCTGATCAGAATATACTCAATATGAAAGCTGAAAGCAGTGCAAGGTGTGCGCGTGCGGCATACATCAGCAAGTGGCCACGTTATTATATTTCAATAAAGAAGTGACCACGTTATGTGAGCCATTCTTCAGCATCTTTGTTATGCTGGTAGCACTGAACAAGCACATCACTGTTGCTCATTATCTGGGCCAGAAAGAAATGGTGCTGCATATACTGGAATAAATAATTCATCGCTTTGGCATGAACTCATACTGGCATACATAACCCCTATCATGATACTCTGCAGACTTCAGTAAAATTGCAATGGGTATAATTGATTTAGGTAAGTGACACCAACTCATTTAGTTCAATTCATATACTGATTCGCCCCGAAGGGCAGAGGAGATGGGGAGGAGGGTTAGATCACCTCGGGGCCTGGAGCCCGCGGCCGAGCTGGCCCTCTTGGTTGCGCCCCCACGCCCAGACCTCCGCGGCAGAGGATACGGCGAGGGAGTGGTAGTGTCCGGCTGCGACCGCATCGACGGACGGCGGGAGGGAGGGCACGGGCGTGGGGACGTAGACGTCCGCGGCCGGCGCAGGCTGGCCCACGGCCCCGTGGCTGTTGTCACCGAACGCGTACACTACGCCGGAGCGCAGCGGCGGAGGTGTCCCGCCCGCTGCAAGCGCGGATAGGAGGCAGCGGCGGAGGCGGGAAGCGCAGGGGCGCGCGCGGAGGAGGGGAAGCATCTGGGCAGGGCAGCCGTCGAAGGGAGGCGAAAGAAGACGGCGACGGCTGAGTCGCGGATGATCTAACCGTGGACCGGTGAAAAGCTGGCCCTATTCCAACGCGTTTCTTGGCCCGGCCCAATTTAAGAACTTCATCACTGTAAGCATAGAGCCACGGAGTTTATTTGTTTTTTCTGCGGGAAGAGCCACAGAGATTTGCATACTGTGATAAGCCTTTTCCCAAAATGCACGTGTATTTTCTTACAGCAACAATTAACTTTATTTTGTCAGAAAAATCACATATACTACTCAGTACTCGTAGTTTTTTTTGTAAAATAACCCTTTTTTTCATGAGAATTATAAAGAAGATGCAATAAGGCCGCTGTCATCATAATCCAGCCGCCCAATTGCACGTACGATATGATCAGATGAGGGCCAGGGAAAGAAAGGCGCAGAAGTTGGTTGGTGAAGATGATGAGAGATGCAATGCACTAATTTTCATAGCACGATATAAATATTACAAGCATGCACGCAGCACGCGTACAAATTTACATTTTACACCCACCCTCGCATATATACCTCTCGCACGCTCACGTTTCCCACGACGACGGGTACCATGCACAGGACGACGATGCTCGGATCGGATCGGATCGATTTCGCCTAGTGGAACTTGAGGCTGGTGAGGATGTTGTTGTTGACGGGGTCGGAGAGGTGGTCGAGGAGGTTCTGGAAGGGCCCGACGCCGGTGAAGATGGCCTGCAGGGACATGCCGAGGAAGGCGAGCATGGCGAGGCGGCCGTTCTTGATCTCCTTGAGCTTGAGCTCCTTCATCTCCTTCTCGCTCTTGGTGCCGAACCCGAGCGGGTTGAAGATGGGCCCGCCGGGGTAGGCGGGGTCGCCGGAGCCACCGAGGTACTTCTCGAGGCCCAGGAAGTACTGCTTCCCCATGGAGCCCGGGTTGTACCAGTCCTGGAGCCGCCGGTGCTCCGCGAAGCCGATGAGCGCCATCTCGAACACGAAGAGCGTGTAGGGGTCGGCCCAGTACTGGTAGGTGCCTGCCGGCGGGATCGCGCCTGCCTGGAACCACGGGATCGCCGTCTCCGGGGGCACCAGACCCACCTTGCCCAGGGCCTCCGGGGCGATCATGCCCACCACCCCCATCATCGCCGTCCGGCCGTTGAAGATCTCGCCGTAGGCCAGCCACCTGGGCTCGATGAACCCGCCGGTGCCCTCTGGGTCGGACAGCCCCAAGGGGTCGAAGCCAAAGTCACCGGGCAGCCTGCAAAGCACAAAACCCAACACCTCCTAAATCAGCTTCTCTCTACCACACTGCCAATACACATACACCAGGTGTAATATGTTGCCCCGCGACTTACGTGCCGTCGAGGTAGGTGAGGGACTGCTTGGACGCAAACCACAGCTGCCTGTTGTCATTTTGCTGAAAGAGAAGAAGAAGAAGAAAGTTAGGAACTACTCCAGCTAGCTCTCATCAGATCAAAAGAGAACATGCAGCATGGCTAGAGTCGAACTGACCTTGGCAGGGGGGCTGGAAGATGCCCTGACGACGAAGGGGGACTTCCGGGAGGAAGACGACCTGGAGATGGAAGACTGCAGAGGCCTCCCCAGCAGCTGCCTCCCAGAGAGAAGACCCTGGGCCGCCATTGTTCCTGCAAGCTCCTCCTCCTCCTGCTCCGAGAGATGAGGCAGGCGTGGTGTGTGGTACAGACTGAGATGAAAGTGTGTGCTCCAAAACTCACCCACTGCTACAAAAGGAGAGAGGAACGTGCGCCTGAGGCTGGGCGGGGGTGGGGCCAGGGCAATCTTATTCCGATGTGAGGTGGAGCCTCAGCGGATGAGGGCATCTGTGGACCCAGTAGAAGCCCGCCATGTGGCGGGTGCGCTGGGATAAGGAGGCTGCCACCTGGCCTCTCATCAGCTGAGGCTGCTTAACTGCATTCCCTTGGCTCAGATTTTTCAGCAGCTTGTGGACAGCACAGACAGTTGCAATTTTTGTGTCTGGCTAGAGAGTATGCATTCCGTGGGATACGAGATATCATGGTTGCCCATATGAGCCTATCATGTATCACCATCTGGATAAGGGGATCTTTCGGATTACTAAATCACCAAATTTCTTCAATAAATTAATACAAATATATATATATATATATATACTTTGGCGGTTAATATTGTGTGCGGTGATACGAGACCAAAGTGAATTTTCACAAGGTAAAGACAATTGGATCTTTAATTCTCCACAAAACAATCACTGTGCTGCCAGTCTGTTACATTCTGATGAAAAGATAAATATGTTGGATGAGGTTTGTACCTGTATGTTCTACAGGTAACCCATTTGATCCAAACAAAAAGGAAGCACAGTGTATCCGCCAAGACTACATATTGTAGTTAATAAACTTCAGCCCGCTCCAGAAGTACACATTTTACATAACAAAATGGGTGGCTTTCTTGTCTCCTCTCATTTACCTGATAGACAAAAGGTTATAGTTAGTTAAGGTGATAATACAATTTACTAAAAACGGACCAGATTCTGATACTTATGCATGGCACTGTTGTTTAATCAGATCTGAAGACCACTAATACAAGAAATTCCCATGAAAAACTATGACAGTGCAATGCCTCCAAAAAAAGAGATATCAGAACTTGGTATGGAGTATCTTTGCAAATTAGAGGCACAAACACTTTGGTGTGTTTGCTTTATGCCTAAGGTTGCCCTGCCAAACATTGGATGGCTAGCCAATTTATTTTTTTCAGATTTTGCTTCCCCATTTGTTGGCCAACATTGGCTAAAAATTGATCTGGAATTGGCAAAGGAGCATTGGCATGCCAAAATGTTGGTAACTGTCCAAAAATAGATTAAAAAAATCATGGGCAAACAATGTATACGGTATGCTTTGGTCACAAAATCCAAACATTACCCTTCGGGACATGTAATCAACCATTCAGACTGTGACAGGTTGATGGATTTTGTTGGAAATTGGCGGCACGGGAGGATGTCAAGATCATTTGGTCTATCTGTAGTATGTACGGAGTTATGGAGGATGAGAAATTATATGATTTTTTGGAGGAAGATTTTGTCAGATTTTATAACTCTAGTATATATAGGATTAAGCCAATGATGTGGTGATGTGAAAAATTACTGAAGAATACAAAGACAATGTTGGTGGCAGTGATAAGCTAAAATACTAGTAGAACCTGAATCATCTGAACAGACTTCATTGAGGCATGTTGCCTTCGAAGTGTGGATTTGCGGGTTGATATGTTCTGGTAGTTTTCCTTTTCTTGTCATCTTTGTTTCTGCCGATGGGTTTCTTGATACAAACTATTTGGTTTGTTTTAGTCATCGAACTTGAGTTCTGCCTGATGTAGCTTCTAGTTTCTCCTGTTTAAGCTTGATGGCTAAGCTGATGTCCACAGTTTCTAATTACACTTGTGCGTTTGTGTATTTCCAAACCCCTGGAAATGACACTAAACATTTCTATGTATATTTGTTTGACAGGGCTGGCAGAAATATAACAAAAAAAAAGGTATGGAGCACTGATCAATTTCACCAGTTCCTATTATGTAAGCATCTTATGGAACATGTACAAAATGTTACAAACTGAATCTTGCTAACATGCCTGTACACTTCAAGTACAGAAAATTTTGTGTAACCTACGGTGAAGGTAAAAACTAAAGAGCTTTGCTGCAGTACAGTCGAAATTGCCAAGCTGAAATATGGGGTTACCATAATTTTGATATTTGTGTGAGAATCGATGCAAAGCTTTCACAATAGAACCGTATTTCATTGATTTCAACGAGCCCATATGCCTGCACACACAACAAAAAATAATATTTCAGTAGTAAAATAAAATAAGTAACTTCAGTAATGTGCAATAAGCATAAACCAGTGAGCGCACATGATCCCCTCACCCTCAGGTGGAATGATTTTTGAATGTGATTTGAGCATGGAAACTAGTGAGAATTGTATAAATGGAAGAAAAATTTACATAATCTCTGTGAAACGTAATCTCCATGCAGGAAATCCTAAATGACATCTAACAGGACCGTACACAAGAAGAAGATCAGGTTCTGGCCCACCACTACCTAACGAAAAGATTGGAACAGTAAGTGTTCTTCCAGAATTGCAATGTACAAATTCCTAACTGAGAAATGAATATGGTAAAATGCAATAACTGGGAGGAGATAATTTTTCCAAACTTACCTACTTCTCTCAGTGCACAAACCATGTCAGCTTCTGTAAATGCATTGTCAAGTTTATTATGCCCATGAGTGTTGCGATTGCAGAAGTCTGAGCACAGTAAGTTTGCTGCTTTAGCAATGCCTTCCTTGCCATCAGAACCAGAAAGACACTCTATAGCCATCCCCCCATGTGCACTAAGATCCTACAGGCTCACATGAATGACATAATAGTTATAAGAGTGATAAATATACTAATCAAAGAACAGACAAAGATTACCATAGTCCATATCTTAGACAGCAAATGGGCCAACAGAATTCTGCATTAAGCAACTTACTAAATTAGTTCTTGAGTTCTCATCTCTTGGGGTTTTGATACCAGGTTTAAGCCATTCCTTCAGTACTCCTGTAGAGCATTGTCGAATGGTCAGACATATCTCTCTGCACCGTTGATTGTGCAATAGTAAGTGCGAGGAAACTGAGAAGTAACAGGAAACATGGTACTCATCTTGGCTTTTTTATGTTATACCAAAATGATCTAATATGTTTGGAGACATGTTTCCTTTCCTTTTTAGTTGGATGTTAAAAAGGTTCCAGGTTTAGTTATTTTCTCCTTTCAGTATCTGATGCACAACTCAAATTGTCCAAAGTAGTTTCATGCACAACAACAACAACAAAGCTGTTATGGCGCTGCTAGAAGGAGAGCGCGAGAGGGCCCGCTGGGGGCCTTTTGCCCACGGCCGGGCAAGATGGAAGGGATTTCCTTCTTAATTCTTGCTTGATTAGATTGATACATCTCCTCCTCTTATATAGAGAGGTTTACTTGACTCCCCAGCAAAGCTTACTTGACCCCTAAGCAAGTGACCCTTATCTCTAATTAACCCTAAGACTAACGGGCTATACCGCCAGCCCAGGCCCATTAGGCCCATTACGGACTCTAACACTACACCCCATCTGGGGAGTCAAAAGGGCCCCCGGCCGGCCCTCTTGCGCCCTCCTTCTAGCAGCCACATAACAATCTAGTGTTAGAGTACATAATGGGCCTAATGGGCCTGGGCTGGCAGTCGTTAGTCTTAGGGTTAATTAGAGATAAGGGTCGCTTGCTTAGGGGTCATGTAAGCCTTGCTTGGGAGTCAAGTAAACCTCTCTATATAAAGAGAGGAGATGTATCAATCTAATCAAGCAAGAATTAAGAAGGAAATCCCTTCCCTCTTGCCCGGCCGTGAGCAAAAGGCCCCCGGCCGGCCCTCTCGCGCCCTCCTTCTAGCAGCGCCATAACAATTTGGTATCAGCTAGCTTCGGTTCGATCATGTCTTCACCGCTGCCGAACCCGTCTCTTCTGCTGCCGGTGCCGGGATCCTCCATCGCACCCGCCCCCGCCGTCCTCACTCCGGAGGAGGTGTCCGGGACGCTGCGGGACCTAACCCAGGCGGTTCAGGAGATCCGCCTGTTCTTGGCCGGGTCCTACGGGCTGCGCCGCCCATCGCCGCCACCGCGCTCGCTGGGCCGCTGCAGCCTGCAGCTGCCATCCACCGCCACCACTGCCCCGCCCTGGTTGTAGTGGCAGTCGCCGCTCCTGGCGGCCTCAGCCGCGCCCGGCGCTTCGCCACAGCAGCCGCCGCTACTGCCCCAGGGCGTCCCGCCGCGCTCGCCGGGCCGCTGCAGCTGCCATCCACCGCCACCACCGCCCCGCCCTGGCTGCAGTGGCAGCCGCCGCTCCTGGCGGCCTCCGCTGCGCCCGGCGCTCTGCTACAGCAGCCATCGCCGGTCAGCTCCAGCCTCACATCGACCGCGCCGGCGGGAGTCCTGATCCACCAGATCAAGTTCCCGCCGTTGCCATCACCGCTTTCCCAGGATGTCCCCATCCGACAGATCAAGTTTCCGCCGTCGCCGTCACCGCTTCCGGCTTGGATCACTACCCGCCACGTGTCGGCGGCGGTGAGGCTGCAGGCTGCTGCGCGTCGGCGTGTGCGGGAGATGCGTGGTCTGCAGCTGCCGCTCCTCCAAATTGCCCTTCGCTGCGCAAAGGACCTTGATCTCGTCCGCAGCGTCGGGGATCTTGGGCATGCGGTTTCCCCCACAAGCGGCGGGCATGTTGTTTTTCCCGCGGGCAGCGACCTCAAAGTCTGCGACATCGGCGGTTGGGGGGGGGGCGCACCCCTCCTCGTCATTCTCCATCGCAAGCCCTCCACTCTTCCCTGTGCGATGCAGACCAACAGCCGTCCGGCGGGGAGAAGACAGTGTGTCACCGACAGGAGCACACCACGTAGCACCACTGCATTCCGTCGCCGGCTGCCACGACGGCGCCTCTGCTGGTCGCTCTTGCGACCACTTCCAGGTGGCCATACACATGCACTCCTTTTGTTCAGGTGGTGTCCATGGGATCTAGGTGGCTGTACACGTGCATGTCCATGTGCGGATGGTGTCCACTTTTTGTTAAGGGGTCCAAAATAAAGCGTCCCAATCCATTTCAGGTTGAGAGTAATAAAACAAGCCAAGATGAGTAATAAAACAAGCCAAGATGTAAAAGGCTTGTTTTTAGGCTGCAGCTTGAGGACAAACTGCATGTCCAGGTAGGGTGTAGTGTTAGAGTACGTAATGGGCCTAATGGGCCTGAGCTAGCAGTATAGCCCGTTAGTCTTAGGGTTAATTAGAGATAAGGGTCGCTTGCTTAGGGGTCAAGTAAGCTTTGCTGGGGAGTCAAGTAACCCTCTCTATATAAAGAGAGGAGATGTATCAATCTAATCAAGCAAGAATTAAGAAGGAAATCCCTTCCCTCTTGCCCGGCCGTGGGCCCGGCCCTCTCGCGCCCTCCTTCTAGCAGCGCCATAACAAAAGCCTTCCAATTTCAAACAAGTTGGGGTAGGTTAGAGTTGAAACCCATAAGATCTCGAAACTGAGTCATGGTTCTGGCACGTGGATGGCTAATTTTCACGTAGCCCTGTCCATAACTAATTCTTTGGTAATATTTCAGCCCTTCAAGTCTCTCTTAACGGACTCCTTCATGTCAAGTTTGGTCTACCCCGACCTCTCTTGACATTATTAGCATGCTTTATCCTTCCGCTATGTGGCGGTGCTTCTGGAGGTCTACGTGGTATATACCCAAACCATCTCAAACGATGTTGGATAAGTTTCTCTTCGATTGGTGCTACCCCAACTCTATGACGTATATCAACATTCTGAATCCGATCCTTTCTTGTGTGGCCAAACATCCATCTCAGCATGCACATCTCTGCTACACCGAACTGTTGGTCATGCCGCCTTTTAGTTGGCCCACAGTTTGCGCCGTACAACACCACGGGTCGAATCGCCGTCCTATAGAACCTGCCTTTTAGTTTTTGTAGCACTCTCTTGTCACATAGGACACCTGAAGTTTGGCGTCATTTCATCCATCCAAGTTTGATTCGATGGCTCACATCTTCATCAATATCACCATCCTTCTTTAACATAGACCCCGATAATGGAAAGGTGTCCTTATAACGTACCATGTGCCCATCAAGGCTAACCTCCTCCTCCTCGTGCCTAGTGGTACTGAAACTGCACCTCATGTACTCAGTTTTAGTTCTACTAAGCCTAATATTCAGTTCCAAAGCCTGTGATGCGGAGCATCCCAAGGTCATCCCCATGGACCTACCTACGTCCCCTACGACGCCACTTGGGCCAATGACAAGAGCCCGAGCGAAGGCTATCGAAGATAAGGTGAACTCTCTCCTCTCCGAACTTACACTTTCTATGCATGAGACATGGCTACTACCTAAGTCCGAGTTGTTGTGCATGATTAGGTACCAAAAGGACCCTTCCGGAGATGCACATGAAGATGTACAAGTCCCCAAGTTCACAGATGAAGAGGAACGCCGAGAGAAGAAGAAGGCAGCTCCAGAACCCGGACATCCGGCCCCAAGCCCGGACATCCGGCCGCTGAAGACTTCGACCACAACAGCCTACCAGCCGCCGCGCATCTACAGGCCCCAGACATCCGGCCCCAGCCTGGACATCCGGCTCGGCCCGGAAATCCGGCCTCGAGCCCGGATATCCGGACACCACCTTCCCGAGAGCGACATGGCCAGCTTCACCAGCCCGGACATCCGGCCTCCACAGCCCGGACATCCGGCCCTCCGCGAACGCCCAGCCATCCGGCCCCGCGTGAAAGCCCGGACATCCGGCCCGACGCCCGGACGTCCGGCCTCCCTGTCTGCGCATAGTGAAGGGCCAAGGCCCATGTACCCCTTCTACCCCCCTAGACTATATATACTCCACCTCGTCCAACTTTCTAGGGTTAGCAAAGGATTAGCTCATATTTCGTGTGAGAGCTTTGCTCATCCACTTGGTTACCTTCTCCTCGGAGATTCGAGCCTCCACCGGAGAAGATCCCCCAAGCGGATTCAAGACCCCTTTTTAAGAAAGAACTCAAGACCTCCTTTGGAGAAGAACCGGCTACCGTGTACCGTCCGTTGTTGACTTTGGATCTTGTATCTCCTATCGTGTTTCGAGGATCTAGCACTTGTGTAATCATTCTTGTTGGTTTGAGTGTCTTTCTTGTGTTTTCCCCGTGTTTACCCTCGTTTCCCTCCTCATGTTCCTCGTGTTCATCGCGGGATCCGCTCCTTTCGTGAAAGATCGGCCGATTAGGGTTCCTACCCTACATCATCTTGGTATCAAGAGCCACGTTGATCACGATTTCAGAGCCTCCCCGTTGTGTTGCTAGCCTAGTTTTGTTGATTTTGTCCCTAATTCAAAAATTCCCCCACAAAAATAGCCCCAATTTTTTTTTGTGATTTGCTGGTGTGATGAAGTTTTGTTGAATTTGATCCACGGATTTCGTGTGTTGCAGGTAGATCTAGCTTTCCATCCACTTTTCCCCTGATTTCTGAATTTATTCAGAAGTAATTCGTCGAGATCGTGCACCCTTTTCTTATTTATCCGAAAAATACTAAAAAATATTATAAAGTGCAGCCGGATAGATCCAATCTATTCTTGAAATAGACAACTCGCACACACTCCCTTTCCAAAAATCCATAAATTTCTCTAAATTTTGCCTGTATTTGACCTCTCCTCGCGTCGATCTTCGAATCCATCCACAGATCCAGAGCCCGGACATCCGGCCCGACAAGCCCGGACATCTGGCACCCCGGACATCCGGCCCCTGACAGCACCACTTCCTTTCCACCGCCCGTTTTCCGTCCATTTTTCGCCAAATTTTGTTCCGGTGCCCACATATACTTCCGCATACCTCCACCACTTCTGCATAGCACCACCATATACCACATACATAACCACCGCTTACCAACTCCAACTCCGACAATTTTGGTCCAATTTTGCTTTGAGAATTTGAGTTGCGGTACCGTGTCCTACTTGTGTTTCGGCTATTTAGGTACGGTTCGACATCAACATCACCGCCGCACATCTTCGCCACGGACGCGTCATCAACAACGACCACCTCGTCTACATCTTGGTATTCGTGCCACCATTTTGACACCATACCGTCCACAAGAAACGGTAACCTCATCTTGGTATTGGACATATCACTCTTGCCATTACATTGATAGCCATCATAGCCTTACTCCTTTGCGTTGCTTACCCATCGAGACTAGCCATTGAGTATTGCCGGCAATGAGACTTGTGCACATTAGTGATCATACTTCCCATAGCATACATACATCATTGTTGCATATCTTGGTATCATCTCTTGTGTCACAAGGTTGTCATCGCATACACAATTGCTATCTTGGTTCGTCAAGCATTGCATGAGAAAAGAGCTCAAACATCAAAGAGCCAAACAAGCTTTTAAGCAAAAGGGAAAGATAAGCAAAGAGCTTTTAAGCAAGAACCATAGCATCATACAACATTAAGATTGTCATATTCGATCATCTTGGATCATCGCATAGAAACACCTTGCATAGAGCATACTTGGGATAGAAGTCGTTGCATTTTTGCTTAGTAGGTTGTGCACAAGTCTTTGTATACGCCTATTGTGCAATCGTGCTAGCGTCTCTCTAATGTTGTGCAACGAGAGCATTTTTGTGTACTCCACATTTTGGCTCACCCTTGGTTGCACGACCCCACTTATCTCTTTGCGTGTGTGTTTCCGTGTACCTTATATTGCTTGGTCTACTTGTTGCATTGCAATCTTGCGAATCTTTTCCAACATTATTGAAGCTCACTTACAATTGTATCAAATTTTGTGCCACCATCCTAACCAAGCTCCACCATAAGCTTTTACTTGTGTAGGTGTGAGAAACCGACAAGAATTGGTATCAATTGTGCTATTTCCTTGTTCACATTGGAGTGATCATTGATCCACTTTCAACTTCGGTCAAGGTACATTTGGTATTCGTTCTTCTCTTTCTACCACTCACTTTCTTCTCTTGGAATGATGGATAGGCCAAGTACTTCTACCAACCCACTCTTCATTGAGCACGACGACATGAACTCCTACGTCACCAAGAGTCACCTCTTTGATGCACAACGTGCTTTGCATCAAGAGCAACAAGCAATGAGTGAACGCATCGACAACCTCGCCGCCGACTTGCGACTCTCCGAGCAACGTACAAGGGACTACTTCGACCACAAGCTCGACGATCACAAGCAAGAGAATGACGCAAGAATGGACGAGATTCACGCTTTGTTGCTCAACCGCTCTTCTTCCACTTCGTCCTCTACAAGGAGCCGTTCAAGTCGACACTCCGACTTCACCCTCTCCGGCTCAAGTACACCGACATCGAACACTCTACGCCGTGCCGCGCGCAACGATCGTCAAGCAAGCCTCAATCCTCTACGCGACACCAACTCTCAAGAGCGCCGACAACGTCAAACCCAAGAGGCTTTTGCGCTAGCACGAGAAAGACAACGACAACACCAACATGAAGAGGAAGAGCGCACACGTCTACACCAAGATGCACAAGATGCCAAGGCACAACGCCAAGAACAACAACTCCGTGAAGCTCAAGCACTTGAGGCACAACAAGCCCCTCCAAGATTCAAGTTGAGCCGTAGCCAACCGAGGCCGACAAGCTCGTGAACATGAAGAAGCACTTCGCGAAGAAATTCAAGAACGAAGATTTCAAGCTCGCGTGCATCGTCAAGTTCCTCAAGTTCCTCCTCGAGCTCGACAAGCTCCTCCACAAGCTCGCCAAGAACATCACGTTCATCAAGAGCATGACGACAATGGAAATCCTCCACGACAAGAGCAACATGAGGTTGACAACCCTCCTCACCAAGAGCGACACGAGCTTGACAATCATCAACAACATGGGCGTCATCATCCCCGACCCCAACACAATGAAGAGCAATGCTACGGCAAGCTCAAGTTCACCATTCCCAAGTTCAACGGAAGCAACGATCACGAAGAGTATCTTTCATGGGCATTGAAGGTCGACAAAATTTTCCGTTTGCACAACTATGACGAAGGGAAGAAGATCGCAATGGCATCCCTTGAGTTTCAAGACTATGTCCACATTTGGTGGGAACAAGTTATCGACCGCCGAGAGGCAAGAGGTGAACCACCCATCACTACTTGGGCACAAATGAAGGATGTCATGAGAGCACGCTTCGTGCCTACCTACTACAACCGCGACCTCTTCAAGAAACTCCAACTACTCAAGCAAGGAACCAAGAGCATTGAAGAATACTACAAGGAGATGGAGATTGCCATGATACGAGCCAATGTCACGAAAGATGATGAGCAAACAATGGCACGTTTCTTGAATGGACTCAACCATCCTATCAAGAAGATCGCCGACTTCCAACCATACTCGAACCTCATCAAGCTAGTGCATCAAGCTACAAAAGCGGAACGTCAAGTGCAAGACGATTTCAAGTATGCCAAGTTCTCATCCAAGTCCTACGGCTTCTCCAACACCCAAGCTTCAACGACTCCAACACCGTCTACCAAGCCTTCTACTAGCAACATCGACAAGTCGAGTTCCAAGAAAGCTTCGTCAACTTCAAGTCATCCTCCTACTACAAGCAACTTCCCGAGAGCTTCATCATCATCAACCCCCACCGATGAGACCGTCAAGACAAGTTCCTTCAAATGCTTCACATGCGGAGGCCGAGGCCACAAGTCCTATGAGTGCACCAACAAGCGGACCATGATCCTCAACGACGACGGCACCTACGACTCGATGAGTGAAGGCGAAATGGATGCTCTTGAGCAAGTCGCCATGCACCGGCAAGTGAACGATGAAGAGGAACAAGTCTTTTGCGATGAAGATTCAAGTCCCGCTCTTGTTGTCTCCAAGGTCTTGACTCTCCAACATCACCAAGAAGAAGACCAAAGATGCCATATCTTTCACACCAAGGCCGGCATCAATGGACACTCCGTCAAGGTCATCATCGATGGAGGGAGTTGTCATAACCTCGCAAGTGAAGAACTTTGCTCCAAGCTCCAATTGCCCAAGACGAAGCACCCCCATCCATACAAAGTGCAATGGCTTAACGACTCCGACACTATCCAAGTCGAGCATCGAGTACAAGTCTCCTTCAAAATTGGCGCCTACGAAGACACCTTAGAGTGCGACATCGTTCCAATGACCGTTTGCCACCTTCTCCTTGGACGCCCATGGCAATTTGATAGAGGAGTCATCCACAACGGCCGAACGAACCACTACATCTTCAAGATGAAGGGCAAGGAGTACGTACTTCCTCCCATGTCTCCAAGCCAAGTTGTCGCCGACAAGCAAGCCACCCATCATGGAGATAATAGTGACAGAGCGAGCCACCAAAAAGAGAGAGAGCGCCACAAGCCCAAATCGAGCGCCTCCACGATGAGTGAAAAGAAGAACTTAGTCCTATTTGCCACCAAAAGTGAGATAAGAGGAGTGTGTGAGAACCCATCTAGTGTCCTACACTACGTCCTTTTGTGCAAGGACAATGCACCACAAGCTAACACCTCTCACACTCTTCCTCTAGTGTTGTCTTCTCTTTTGCAGACAGAGCACCATGATAAATCTGAAGAGCCTCTTCATAAGCCATTACCTTCTCATCATAAGCACGATCAGCAGTCTCATCAGCAAGCTTAGCCGCATCCTTGGCGGCCTGATTAGCATCCGGAGCAAGAACTAGTGGAGTCGGCGGAGTAAGGGCCACCGGAGGAACTGGACGTGGCAGACAACAGACCTCGCCAGAAAGAACACCCCAGAGACGGATGCCACGCATGTGAATGCGCATAAAGCCAGTGAACTCGGTGTAGTTAGTACCATCGAAAATCACCGGACAGCGAGGGACAGCAACATAGCCCGATGCAGCAGACATATCTTTTTTTTAGCAGAGATCCAAAATCAGCAGAATCCGACGAGAGCAGCAGAGGCGAGACCACTAGCTTCCAATCGGCAACAGGACGGGATCGGGGGAGCAGCAGGCAGTCGATCCAGACCAAGGGACGGCTGGGAGCTGGAGGCAGCGGCGGGATCCAGCAGGGGCCTATGCGAGTCGGGACAAGGGCGAGCTCGAGCGGGAGCGTCCTTCTCGATCGGGGAGGGGCTGCGAGCGATCCTTATAGGATCGAGAACGGGAGAGGAGGCCCGATCCGATCCAGGACGGGATCCGAGCGGGACAAGGAGATCGAGGCTGCGGCCTCTATCGGGAGGAGAGGCGGATCAATCGCACGAGTTGCAGCGTGCAAAAAAGTTGACCTAGCTCTAATACCATGTTAGGAATATGCAACTTGTATTCCCATGAGGCCATAGGCCGATATATATACATGTACAGATGTGAAACATATGCAGGAAACCCCTTATACAACGGGATAAATACAAAGGGGTACATGACTTATAATATAACTCTAACAAACGCAAGAGAAGCGCCCCATAACTTACTTTAGTGAGAAACTCTCCGGCGCGCAACTCAATCACCCCATCTATGACAAAGAGCTATATGCTTTAGTCCGCGTTTTGCATGAATGGGAACACTATCTTCACCCTCATGAATTTATCATTCATACCGATCATGAAACGCTCAAATATCTTAAGGGCCAAACCAAGTTGAACAAGCGTCATGCTAAATGGAGTGAATTTATTGAGTCTTTTTCTTATGTCATCAAGTACATTAAAGGTAAGGAAAACATTGTGGCGGATGCCCTTTCCCGCATATGCATGCTTGTTACTCAACTTGAATTGGATGTCATTGGCTTTGAGCATATAAAAGACTTGTATGAGCATGATCCTACTTTTCCTACTCCTTATGCCAAGTGTTTGACGCACACCTCTTGGGAACGCTATTACATCAAAGATGGATATCTTATGAGAGCTAACAAGCTTTGCATCCCCGAGTCTTCTCTTCGTTTGTTGCTTTTGCGGGAATCTCATGGAAGAGGCTTAATGGGACATTTTGGACGAGACAAGATGTTTGCGACGCTCTCAAAGAACTACTATTGGCCCAAGATGTTTCGTGACGTCAACCGCTTCACCAACCGATGCTCTACATGCCGCAAAGCTAAGTCTAAAGCTCAATCCCATGGCCTTTACATGCCTCTACCAATTCCATACCAACCATGGGAAGATATTAGCATGGATTTTGTACTTGGATTACCTAGGGCTCGCAATGGAAAGGATTCGGTATTTGTCGTTGTGGACCGTTTCTCAAAGATGGCACATTTCATTCCTTGCAACAAGATAGATGATGCTTCACATATTGCAAACCTCTTTTGTAGGGAAATATTGCGTCTACACGGAGTGCCAAAGACGATCGTCTCGGACCACGACGTCAAGTTCCTAAGCTACTTTTGGAAGACCCTATGCGCCAAGCTCGGAATCAAGCTACTCTTCTCCACGGCTTACCATCCGCAAACCGACGGCCAAACGGATGTGACAAACCGCACACTCTCCGCTCTACTTCGAGTACTCATCAAGAAGAACATCAAGGAGTGGGAGGAGTGCCTACCTATCGCCGAGTTCGCCTACAACCGCGCAAGACACTCAACAACCGGCAAGTCCCCCTTCGAGGTCGTCTACGGATTCAACCCTTTGTCCCCATTGGACATTCTCCCTCTACCACTCCAAGAGCGCATCAATTTGGACGCAAGTGCACGTGTGACTCATCTCAAGAAGGTGCATGAAGATACAAGACATACTATCGAGCGCCAAGTACAACGACTTGCGACCAAGCTCAACATCAACAAGCACCCCATGATCTTCAACATTGGTGATCTCTTGTGGCTACACCTTCGCAAGGACCGCTTTCCCCAAGAACGCAAGTCCAAACTTCGACCACGAGTGGACGGACCCTTCAAGGTGCTTGCACGCTACAACGACAATGCTTACAAGATCGACCTCCCCCGCGACAAGTACAACATGAGCGATATCTTCAATGTCAAGGACCTCTCGCCCTTCCATGGTGATGAAGAATTTGATCCGAGGACGGATCTTCCCCAAGAGAGGGGAGATGATGTGGAGCATCCCAAGGTCATCCCCATGGACCTACCTACATCCCCTACGACACCACTTGGGCCAATGACAAGAGCCCGAGCGAAGGCTATCGAAGATAAGGTGAACTCTCTCCTCTCCGAACTTCCACTTTCTATGCATGAGACATGGCTACTACCTAAGTCCGAGTTGTTGTGCATGATTACGTACCAAGAGGACCCTCCCGAAGATGCACATGAAGATGTACAAGTCCCCAAATTCACGGATGAAAAGGAACGCCGAGAGAAGAAGGCAGCTCCAGGACCCGGACATCCGGCCCCAAGCCCGGACATCCGGCCGCTGGAGACTTCGACCACAACAGCCTACCAGCCGCCGCGCATCTACAGGCCCCGGACATCTGGCCCAGCCCGGAAATCCGGCCTCGAGCCCGGATATCCGGACACCACCTTCCCGAGAGCGACATGGCCAGCTTCACCAGCCCGGACATCCGGCCTCCACAGCCCGGACATCCGGCCCTCCACGAACGCCCGGACATCCGGCCTCGCCAGCCCGGACATCCGGCCCCGCGTGAAAGCCCGGACATCCGGCCCGACGCCCGGACGTCCGGCCTCCCTGTCTGCGCACAGTAAAGGGCCGAGACCCGTGTACCCCTTCTACCCCCTAGACTATATATACTCCACCTCGTCCAACTTTCTAGGGTTAGCAAAGGATTAGCTCATATTTCGTGTGAGAGCTTTGCTCATCCACTTGGTTACCTTCTCCTCGGATATTTCGAGCCTCCACCGAAGAAGATCCCCCAAGCGGATTCAATACCCCTTTTTAGGGAAGAACTCAAGACCTCCTTTGGAGAAGAACCGGCTACCGTGTACCGTCCGTTGTTGACTTTGGATCTTGTATCTCCTATCGAGTTTCGAGGATCTAGCACTTGTGTAATCATTCTTGTTGGTTTGAGTGTCTCTCTTGTGTTTTCCCCGTGTTTACCCTCGTTTCCCTCCTCCTGTTCCTCGTGTTCATCGCGGGATCCGCTCCTTTCGTGAAAGATCGGCAGATTAGGGTTCCTACCCTACATCAGCTTGTCTCCAACTTTCTATTAATCCTCGTCCCACTATCAGCGACTAGCACCACCTCATCCACAAAGAGCATACACCATGGGATATCTCCTTATATATCCCTTGTGACCTCAGCAAAGCAAAAAAGATACGGGCTCAAAGCTGACCCTTGGTGCAGTCATGTTCTGATTGGAAAGTCATCAGTGTCTCCATCACTTATTCGAACACTTGTCACAACATTATCGTACATGTCCTTGACGAGGAATGTAATTTGTGTTTCTTCAAGGCCCACCACATGGCATTCTGCGGTATCTTATCACAAGCCTTCTCCAAGTCAATGAACACCATATGAGGTCCTTCTTTTGCTACCTCTATCTCTCCATAAATTGTCGTACCAAGAAAATAACTTCCATGGTCGACCTCCCAGGCATGAAACCAAACTGATTTTTTGTCACGCTTGTTATTCTTCTTAAATGGTGCTCAATGACACTCTCCCCCATAGCTTCATTGTATGGCTCATTAGCTTAATTCCACAATAATTAGTACAACTTTGAACTTTTCTCTTATTCTTGAAGATTGGTACTAATGTACTCTTCACCATTCTTCGGGCATCTTGTTTGTTCGAAAATGAGGTTGAAAGGCTTAGTTAGCCATATTGTCACTATGTCTCCAAGGCATCTCCGCACCTCAACTGGGATACAATTAGGACCCGCCGCCTCACCTTACTTCATCCTTTTTAAAGCCTCGCTGACCTCAAACTCTTGGATTCGTTGCACAAAATGTCTATTGGTATGATCAAAGGAGTTGTCCGGCTCAATGACAGAGTTCTTATTCTCTCCATTGAACAATTTGTTAAAAGTACTCTCTTCATTTATTCTTGATCTCCTCGTCCTTCACCAGGAGTCGATTTGCTCCATCCTTGATGCATTTGACTTGGTTGACATCTCTCATCTTCCTACCTCGGATCTTGGCCATCTTATAGATTTCCCTTTCGCCTTCCCTCATGTTTAAACGCTGGTAGAGGTCCTTATACGCTTCACCCCTTGCTTCGCTCACAGCTTACTTTGCAGTCTTCTTTGCCACCATATACTTCTCTATGTTGTCCGGACTCCTATCCAAGTATAGGCGTCTGAAATAGTCTTTCTTCTCCTTAATAGCCTTCTGGAAATCATTGTTCCACCATCAAGTGTCTTTAGCTTCGCTTTGACTTCACATATTGTTTGCATCATCTCCTTTCTCCCAAGAGCCCTCCTTAATAAACTTCTCCTTGAAAGCCTGAGTTGCCTCCCTCTTGAGCTTCCATCACTTTGTTCCAGCGATTTTGGAGCGCTTACCTTGCTGGACACATACCCGGAAGAGGAAGTCCGCTACGAGAAGTTTATGTTGAGGGACGACACTCTCTCCATGTATCACCTTACAATCTAGGCAAGCACGTTTGTCTTCTCTGCTCGAGAGGACAGAATCAATATTGCTAGTGTTAACCACTACTAAAAGTCAGTAGATGGGATTCCCTCTTTTTAAAGAGGGTCTTGCTACGATCATGACGTAAGCTAAAACAAAGTTTAAGACATCCTCTCCTTGATTCCTGCTGCCATAACCAAAGCCCCCGTGCACCCCTTCAAAAGCTGTGTTAGATGTACCCACATGGCCATTGAGGTCTCCTCGTATGAAGAGCTTCTCGCCAATAGGCCCACTCCTAACCATGTCCTCCAGTCCTTCCCAAAACTCCCTCTTGGTGCTCTCATTGTCTTCTGGGGCATACGCGCTGATAACATTGAGAACTAAGTCCCCAACGACCAGCTTGACCAAGATAACCTAGTCCCCTTGCCTCTTGACGTCCACCACTCCAGACTTGAGGCTCTTGTTGATCAAGATGCCTACTCCATACTTGTTTGTAGTTGTCCCCGTGTACCACAACTTGAAGCCGATATCCTCCACCTCCTTCGCCTTATGTCCCTTCCATTCGGTTTCTTGGACACAAAGGATATCAATGCCTCTCCCCACCGTTGTATCAACAAACTCCTGTAACTTACCGGTCAGAGACCCTATGTTCCAGCGACCTAAGCGGATCCTACTTGGCTCGGCTAGCTTTCTTACCCTTCGCACTCGTTGAATCAAATGCGAAGACCCTTGCTCATTTTACACTACACCCGAGCATCGATGTAGAGCGCCACTAGGGATGTAACGACCTGATCCTTGCTCACTTATCACCGTATCCAGATCAAGGTACGGCGCGCCACCAAGGGAGTGACCGTCTGGCCCTTACCCATTTAACACCACACCCGGGTCCCGATATGGCACGTCGCTAAGACGGTTATGCCCCAAAGATGTACTTTTGGGTTTCATCTCCATCAGAATGGTTGAGTTTTTATGTTGGCTCGCCAAGCCTATCACAACACTCTTCCTTTACCTGGGCAACATAGGCGAAGTTTCAAAGTAGTTTCATGCAAAATACATAAAATTTGAAGGCTGTTTTTCCCACGGCGCGGATTTATGGAAGATGACTTGAAGGGAAAACTGTTAAAATAAAGCAGGACGCACAGTTATTAATACCGCATATTGTTAGTAAACTTGTTTTTTCTTGTTCTTTTCTCACCGTCAAAGCCTCAAAGGCAAGCACTCTGCCACATTATATTGAGAAAGAAAGAGTTCTATGCTCAGGTAAGGATAGGCCAAGAAGACTTGAAAAGAATAAGATCATATGTACTCAAACAAGTAAGCATGTAAAGCAAATGTTCATAAGCACACCTTCAATGTCATAGAGAACTACATACTTAACGCCAATAGTTGATAACCACCGTAAAAGTTGCTTGATCTTCAAAACATTATTTGCTTCTCTGCTATCTACTACAACGCCCACGTAATTAAGTCTTTCAAAATGAAGATCTCGGTACTTGGGCAGCAGCCCAGACGAAATAAGATAACATTCTAGATTATCACTCAGATGCGACCACAAATCAAAGAGGCTGACCAACAGGTGGACGAGGTGCCATAGCAGGCCCAAGATGAGCTCTACAATCGTGGATGGCCAAGATATCTGCATTTGGCCAACCATAAAAGTACCATACACACTTCCCTGAAAATTCAACACGAAATTACTGACATCAGTAGTTGCCTCCTGTAACTTTACCAGATGAAGGTTACGAAATAGCATGATATTAACATACATTAACATATCCGATGCATTCAATGCTAGAAAAAAAACACATGGCTGATGCACTCAGTTTGACAATGGACCTGCCATGTTCCAGAGAGAGCCAAGACTCCTTAACGGGAGCCACGAAAATTATGACGCCTAAGAATGCCTAAGAATGGCACGGCAGCACAGCTACGATTAGACAAGTAAACAAGTTTTAAAGCTTACTATCATCCCCGTGCCCTTAAATGGTGCCGCAATGCAATGGCGTGATGTGACAGGGGCAGATCTAGAGTGTGCGCCTGCACGCCCCAGAATTTGTGGAGGCCAGTGGGGTTTAAACTGAATCACTGGATGAGAAAAGGCTCATACCTCAACCAATATCCAAGATCACGGACCGGGTGAGAACAGCGGGAATCGATGTACGAGGCTTGGGTGGTCAGGTACTCAGGGGTGCCCTAGATTGGGGCATCAGTCCCGGAAGGAGAGATTGGGAACTACAGTGCTCACAGCGAAGAAAAGAAGTAGGGTCCGTCACCAGATCAATCCGAGCCCGGGGCCGGGCAAACCTCCACCCCCAAGCCAGTCCTGTAGAGCGAATGAGAAGGAGAACTGAGAGAGACGGTGCCGTCAGAGCCTAGTTGCCGGCGGCGGCGCGAGGAGAGGTGGGAGGAAGAAAGAAAGAGGGAAAGTCACTTCAATTTCGCCTGCCTGAGTTCAGAGTTCAGACTCCCAGCTCGTTGATAGCTTGACAAAGCTCGATAATAACTACTGTACACAGTAGTCTATTAAAGAAGGAAAATGTTTGCCTTCAGCCGGCCGATCCCGTGGGAGCATCCTTCGTCTACTTCTTGTGACACATGTCTTGTGTGGGAGTATGGGTCCATCTAGTTCTTTTTTCTAATGGTTATGCGTTACGCGTGTGTGAGAAATCAAAATGTTTTCTGCAACGTCTATGTTGCAAGAATTTCTTTCGCAACGACTTTCATGTTGCAAAAAAGTGAAAAAATGCAACATCACCAGCGAAAGTTGCCCGTGTCCGACCATGCCGCCGCATGCCGATGAATTTCTGCTGCAACGACACAGTTGCAAAATGGCGACGACAACGAGGACGGTGTTGCTGCGACATCATTTTTTTGTTATAATTTTTTTGTGCAACAACATCCATGTTGCATAAGTCATTTTCACAACATTATCTATGTTGCAAAAAAAGTGAAGACGGGTTTTCTTTGCAACACAATCTCTGTTACAAATGTTTCTGCAACATGAGCTATGTTGCAAAAAAAATGAAACACAACCTTTGTTGCAATGGTGAGGAAGGACTGAGTCGTTGGATTGTGTCGGACCTAGTGGCTGCTGAGGCGGCCGATCTTTTAAAAAGATTAGCCGGCCGATGCGTTAAAGAAAGGGAAATCTTAACTGGCCTACGTCAGCCAGGAGCCAAGAGCCAGCGAACGCCCATCATACCACAAGTTCCATGCGGGTGCCACATCAGACTGCCGGAGCAGTTCGCTCGAACATGGCCACAAGCAAACTGCTTCCGCACCTACCCCCGCACGAAAAAGTGCAGTTAACCCCCCACCCCCAATTCATTCCATTAGTCAGTTTCATCCCCCACCCACCTATCTTCTCCCTTCCTCACCGCTCCCTCTCATCGCAGCGATTCCGGTGAGCGGGCGACGCTTTTCCCACCAAGCCCAGCCGCTCGTCGACGGTGAGGGCTTCATCCACCACGGGCGGCATTATTGCCGGCCATTGAGGTACGTGTTCTAGATCACTGGTTGTCGCGGGCGAGTGTTTTGTGCCCTATGGTTGTTTGCTTGAGGTAGTTGCGATGGTGTCCATGGCGGAAGCGGATGTGCCCATGGCGGAAGAGGCGGCTGGAGTAGTTAGAGTTGTCGCTAGGTAACGATGAGAAGGGATAGAGAAGGTGGCGTGGTGGGCTTGCTATCGGGGCTAGGGTTTGAGCACTCACATCCCATGTGGTCTGCCGGGTTGCGCCAGACGTGTGTGGTGCGGCAGCAGCGGCCGCGGTTGCCATTACTTCGACATCGGCGACGGGTGGTGTTCTGTGGTGCCGTATTTGCCTTTGGTTTTGGGGGTGGCAGTTTTGGGTGATTTTTTGTCGTAGATCTGTTTTGGTTGACCAGTTTGGTGCCTTTTGTGTAGTTTAGTGTGTAGGGATTTGATGGTGGAAAATGCCATGTGTGTTTGTTGAGGGTATGCGGGGGTTGAGGGGGAAATGCCATATGATTCTGTTTATAGTTGGATTTTTATAGTTTGGTGAAAAATATCATGTTTGTCCTTTTTTGTGTAGTTTAGTGTGGGGATTTGACGGTGGAAACTTCCATATGTGTTAGTTGAGGATATGTGTGGGGTTGAGGGGGAAATGCATGTGATTTTATAGTTTGGTGAAAAATGTCATGTACGTCCTTATAGTGGGTCTTTTTAGGGTGGTTAGGTGCATGTGTGTATAGATGTTTTTGTTGTTTGCGGGGAGGTGAGGGGAACTGCCATGTGTGTGTGTTGTAGATGATGTTTTTTGGGATGAAATTTGTCATGTGATTTACAAGAGGGATTATTTTGGGGGGAATGTCATATGTGTTGTAGATGGTTGTTGGGTAGAGAGAAAATGCCATGTGTGCTTTTGTAGATGGTATTTTTTTTGTATTATAACTGCTTTGTGGTTGATTTGGGGTGTTGTTTCTCAGGAGAAATGACATGTGTGTATTTAGAGTGTGTCTACTTTTCAGGGGGTCATAGTTGTTTATGATCTTCTTATGGGAACTGCCTTTTTTGTTTCTAGATGGTGGCAATTTTAGATTAAAACTGCCATGTGGTTTATTTTGGGATTGTTCTTTTGGGGGAAAATGTCATGTGTGCCCTTAGAGTGGGTCTTTTAGGGGGGATATGCGTGCACAGAGTTTTTTTTTTATATTTGAGGGAAACTACCGTGTGTGTGTAGATGGTGGTTCATTTTTGGATGCAAAGTGCCATGTGGTTATATAGTCAGATTTTATTCGGGGGGAAATGCCATGTGTGTCCTTAGATTGGTTCTTTTTAGGGGGAATAGGTGACATGTGTGTACCCATCTTGTTTAAATTATTTTTTGTGTATGTGTCCACCTGCCTGACGTGGTCCTTTGTTGTTGTTGTTGTCCATATTTTCTTTTCAGGTTTTCGATTTTGTAAGATGGTCGGAGAGGATTTGAACAATGGTGTTGATGATTGCATGGATATCTCAGGTAGATTGCATTGTGGCGTCAATAATCCCCCAAACGAGGTATTCCTTATTTCCCAACAACGGAGATCATCAAATTTCCTGTCGTCCGTTAACACTATATTTCTCACTTTGTCGCCACTAAATGTCTTTTTTTTGTATGTGTTACATGTTGATGGCATTTATACCCCTTCTTGAGTTGCATTTTCACACCTTAATGGCATTGGTAGTTTTACATGGTTGTTTGCATGTTTTATGCTAGGATCACTTTTTATATTTTGATGGTAGTTTTTTTACTATAGTTTGCATGGAATTTAAACCTTTTGTTGATGATGGCATTTGTAATGGTAGTTAAATGGCAGCATATATGTTTTAATCGTGTACTGGTTGGCATTTTCACATCATAGTGCCATTAGTAGCTTTTTTGATGGCATTCTTAAAACGTCATTGCTACCATCACAATTCTTGATGGTGGTTTACGACTACTCTGTGCCAATCTTTCTTGGCATTTTTGTATACTGGCACGATCGTATCATAAGTTTTTTATGGCGGTTGTAGTTGCATGGTTTGACCATACCATCAAAGCCGTTTTCACGACAGACAAGAAGTCAGATGGATCCTTTGGAAAGTTAGATGTTACTTCATTTTTGGTTGTGCCATTTTTTTCACTTACCTCCTTGGGGGCATTTTTTGGCATACCCACTCCCTCCTGGATGGCATCTTTCATATTTGTTAGATGGCATTTTCTTCATACCTTGAGTGACATTTTTTATGTAGAATAAATGATATTTTTATTTTTGTCAATATGACAAATATATATATATATATATTTGTGTGTGTGTGTGTTTAGATGGCATTTTGGTTTTCTTACACATGTTGGGTTGCTTTTTTCATTTTTTTATGGATGGTTTTGTGTTCACACCTTGGATGGCATTTTTTGTTACACATTAGTTGGCATTTTTTATTTTTGTCATCATGGCAAGGTTTTCATGTTTAGATGGCATTTTCATATATGCTAGATCGCATTTTCATATATGTTGGATAGCATTTTTCATATTTGTTGGCTGGCATCTTTTCATACCTTGGATGGCATTTTCTTTAATCTACATGGCATTTTTCCAATAGATGGCATTTTTGTTTATGCAATGTTTTGGTGTTAATTATGTGTCATTTTTGTTGCAGTTTGCCTCAAAGCATGCTATCAACCTCAGTCTTTTTGGCGGTGCGGCAAATTTCAACAAGTGGATGGATGTGAATGTGAGCCCATCTTTCCCTCCTCGGGTAAGTTTCTTTGGGTTTTTTTCTATTGCCATGAATTTTTTCTACTGGTGTTATCATGACCAACATGTTTTTTCGACATATGAAATTGTGAGCTACATGGAACTAGATGCGTCGTGCTATGCTGAGTGTCATCCTTCTTTCTTCCTTGGTTGTTTTTGCAGACCAGGAGTAAAGTCAAAAATCTCATTGGTGAGTTTGCGTCTGGCATGAGCTCCAGACTTCGAAGCAGTTCCTGGAGGATAGTGTGAAGGGTACCCTCAATAAGTACAAGCGGAAGATTTGATTATTGGGAGATTTTGCTCTTACATTCTTTTTTACAAGGGAATGTAAGGTACTGCTCGCTTTCTTCATATCTTTTTACTGCACTTTTATCGTCATTGCACCTCATGTAGTTGAAACATAGTGTTCTTTTTATGTGTGCCATTTTATTAGCCATAACTTTGATTTGTAATGACTAATTTAGTGTGTCCTACACATTTTCTAGAGTGTGATAGTAATGGGACATTAATGTGTGTTAGTAATGGTATAGATGTTTTCGGTGCATCTCTTTTTTTCCTTCGATGTTATGTTTGTTTGTTTTTTGCGGGAGATGAGATGTTTGTTTATCTATGCATTGTTTCGTATTTAGATTATATAGTGGCAGTCTGTGCCCAAGTATCCACAATTGCTCAAACATAAAGCGCCACAGTTTGTTTGCTGAAAAATGCCACACCCCAACTCGACAAAACTTGCATTCTTTAGGTGGTTTTACATTTTTTGCCTTTTTTCATTTCACGTTGTTTTGCAAAACCATGTAATAATGAAGCGAATTTTGCATATACATCCATGGCAGTTTCATTGGCACTGGTATGCGTCGGTGCTATACACACGGTTTTTAACCCCTTTCCGCGATGGCATTTGGAACCGTCGCCAAGTGAGTGTGGGTGATAGGGGGTCCTTCCCACACGACTCAGAAACCGCCGGGGATATGGAGCCATGATCCAGAGTCCTTGCAAAGTGTAATCGTGTGTGATGCAACACAAACTAAATTCTTTCGCACGTGTGGGATCGGTGATTAAACGCTTCTAATGACACACTGAAACCAAACGGTGTGTCATAATGAACCGTTTGGAAACAGTATGTAAGGCACATGGGCCAAAATATGAACTATGTGCGATACGTGCCCCCATCGCACACGAGTTTTCTGCAGAACCCGTCTGCCATGCAATATTCCATCGCACACGTTTCCCAACAATTACCATGTGCGATAATATTCTATCACAAACGATTCAGGAGCCCCTTTGCACACATACAAGTTCCGCAGACCGTTTGTGATTTATTGTGTATCACCGACGGTTGCGGCAAGAGTGATGTGTGCTTTTCGTTTGGGATCCCACATGTTTCCTGAAAAAATTATGACCGGGATTGTATTTTACATTGGGAACGGTTTACTCTGAGCTCTCATGTGTGATATCGTGATATCACAAACGGTTTCGGAGACCCTACGCACACGTAGTAGCGCTGTAAATCGTTTGTGATCTGCTGTGTATCACCGACGGTTCCGCTATGATTGACTCATTTAGTTCAACCATGCGCAGAGCAATTGCCAGGTTAAAACAAAAATATCTCATTTTGAATCGGCATGCAAAAAGCAAATTCACCGCAATATTCAATTGAACAAATAGTGTCCACAGGAAGAACATTCATCAGATTTCGCAACAATTGTAATTGAACATATGTAGCTAAATTCCAATGATTTGTCCACACATATATGCATTACATAATTAGCCATAGTGTACGAAATACGATGACCTCATCAGATGGAAAAAATGGATCCATGCGTATATGTTTAGCATCTAACTCTTACTCAATGTTTCAGGAGAACGCATGCTGAAATCTTCATCATCACCAGTGAGATTGATGTAGTGATTCAGGAAGAAGTCGCTGATAAATCTCCAAACCATCAGCAATTCACCAGTGGGAGTGATTCAGGGGTCCTCGGTTCTAAGATGAGCTGCAGTATTTTTAAGATCAAAATGTGCCATATGAGTGGAGTAGAAGATATTAATTAAGATAGACTTACTGGTACTAATTCACGGGGATCTTCACAACTATCAGCAGATTTACAGATGGAGATCATGTGTGTGCAAACATAGTATCCACAAAGGTTGGTCCCTGCTTGTTGCCGGGGACACTGATTTTTTTTATCCAGAATTAGTCATGTATTTGTCCTATTAGGAACAACCTAACTTGTGTTAGATGTATTTTTTTTCTTTGGACAGAAATAGAAAGATGTTTATTTAGAAGTTTGAACATTTGACTAGCGTAGGAAAAGGTATTTGCAGACTATTGGATAAATTTTCTGAAAATAACGGATTTCGGTGTGTTGCTGGAGAAACAATCTCATGCTGCAGAGGTAGTTCCCTCTTGAACAGGTTCCCTGGTTTAGCTTTCCACAATGCGAGCACACTTCAAATGAAGATGAATTTTGATAATATCAATTATTGAACCAGATATAAATGCAAATTAATTTCCACATCATAGAATTCAATACCTATCCATGAATTGCTGAATATGCGTCAGATCCTGAGCGTTTGTTGACTCTCTGAGAGAATCCATGTAGTAAACTACGTTTTTGTTTGGAACAATGAATACCAATATCCAATGATTGCTACATATTAATAAAGTCATGAACTTATGAATTATGTCAAAATTTGAAAGACAATCAGTGTATGCATGGTTGTTTACTTGACTTTCGTTCATGATATGGCCAGAGAAATGATTCTGCATGGGACGTGTTTTCGAAGATACAGACAACCATTTTAATGGCCCAGTCCCGTAGGTCCTTACCATCTAATGTTGTGCCATTTGCTAATGCATGATCTATGAAATACACACTCTCCCTTTTTCTTCTCTGCGTGTTCAATCCCCTGAGAGGAATAAAATGCAGTTAGCTGTTTATCATTTACAACCTTGTATGGAGAAGTTGATCAGAGTTTGTTAAGTACTTACAAAATCAGGCATCTAATAAGAATGGCATCGAGCTCGTTGAAGTTGAAGAATAGATGTAAGTCCTCAAAACTCACATTGATGGAACCAGCATCGTGTCAGAAATGATCTCTGTTGTAGTGAACTAGTAGACCATGATGATCTACTAACATTTGATCCATGCAATATTCATGTATCTCGCGGCAACTGGAGCTGCACTCATCAAAGTATTCGCCAACAAGAAATGGCTGGCCATGGATGTAATTGCGTGCTTCAAGTATGGATGGTTTACTTTTAGCAAGCAACAATTCTACTTCTTCATCATTCATGCCGTCAGAAATAATATTACTCCCGGATTCGAACAACCTCTGTTAATTTGGTTCTAGGCGATGAGTGCTTTAAGTAAGAGGCAATCATTCTCCTTCCTCTTCGCTCTCCCACCGCGCTTCCTCGCGGGTGTAGCCTTTTTGGCCGCTTCCTTCTTGGTACTTGAAGCATTTCTGGCAGAATGTCTGGTTGGCTCCAAGGTAGACTGCCGAGTAGACGGTGAAGCTTCGACGGGCTGCTTAGCAGACGGTTTATCTATGCCAGACCACTAAGCTGGCGGTGCTGCTGTGATGGACTTCTGGGCTGTAGGAGCAGAGGCATCAGACTGCTGACCATGCATTGAAGCTATGTCGGGTTTCTGCGCAGGTGGTGTCAACTTATCGGTGTGCTGAGGAGGCCGTGCCAACGCGTTGGTTTGCTGAGCAGGAAGTGCTGATGCATTGGTATGTCGATCACGTGGCTGCGGACCGACGGACTAATGAGCAGTCTGTTCTGGACCTACAGACTGCTTAGCAGGCGGTTCTGAAGCATCAGACTGCTTAGCAGTCCGCTCCACCAGGTTGGTCTGCTCAGCATGTGCTGTAGCTAGGTCTCCCCCCGCTACTTCAGTGGTCGGCATCTGAACCGGCGGCGTATCTTCAATAGTTGTAGGCCTTGCCACTGGCTGCTCTGGGCGGAGGACGACATGGCCTGTACGGCACAAAGTCGGGCCGGCTGATCACAGGTTGATGCATCAGCCGTCGGATTACGAGTATTAGGTTCTTTGGGGGAAGCACACGAGAGTTGTTGTGGCAAGGAGTGTTGGAAATATGCCCTAGAGGCAATAATAAATTGGTTATTATTATATTTCCTTGTTCATGATAATCGTTTATTATCCATGCTATAATTGTATTGATAGGAAACTCAGATACATGTGTGGATACATAGACAACACCATGTCCCTAGTAAGCCTCTAGTTGACTAGCTCGTTGATCAATAGATGGTTACGGTTTCCTGACCATGGACATTGAATGTCGTTGATAACGGGATCACATCATTAGGAGAATGATGTGATGGACAAGACCCAATCCTAAGCATAGCACTAGATCGTGTAGTTCATATGCTATAGCTTTTCTAATGTCAAGTATCATTTCCTTAGACCATGAGATTGTGCAACTCCCGGATACCGTAGGAGTGCTTTGGGTGTATCAAACGTCACAACGTAACTGGGTGACTATAAAGATGCATTACGGGTATCTCCGAAAGTGTCTGTTGGGTTGGCACGAATCGAGACTGGGATTTGTCACTCCGTGTAAACGGAGAGGTATCTCTGGGCCCACTCGGTAGGACATCATCATATGCGCAATGTGACCAAGGAGTTGATCACGGGATGATGTGTTATGGAACGAGTAAAGAGACTTGCCGGTAACGAGATTGAACTAGGTATTGGATTCCGACGATCGAATCTCGGGCAAGTAACATACCGATAGACAAAGGGAATTGAATACGGGATTGATTAAGTCCTTGACATCGTGGTTCATCCGATGAGATCATCGTGGAACATGTGGGAGCCAACATGGGTATCCAGATCCCGCTGTTGGTTATTGACCGGAGAACGTCTCGGTCATGTCTGCATGTCTCCCGAACCCGTAGGGTCTACACACTTAAGGTTCAGTGACGCTAGGGTTGTAGAGATATTAGTATGCGGTAACCCGAATGTTGTTCGGAGTCCCGGATGAGATCCCGGACGTCACGAGGAGTTCCGGAATGGTCCGGAGGTAAAGAATTATATATAGGAAGTGCTATTTCGGCCATCGGGACAAGTTTCGGGGTCATCGGTATTGTACCGGGACCACCGGAAGGGTCCCGGGGGTCCACTGGGTGGGTCCACCTGCCCCGGGGGGACACATGGGCTGTAGGGGGTGTGCCTTGGCCTATATGGGCCAAGGGCACCAGCCCCAAGAGGCCCATGCGCCAAGAGAGAAAAAAAGGGGAGAGTCCTACAAGGGGAAGGCACCTCCGAGGTGCCTTGGGGAGGATGGACTCCTCCCCACCCTTGGCCGCACCCTTCCTTGGAGGAATGGGCAAGGGATGCGCCTCCCCCTCTCCCTTGGCCCTATATATAGTGGGGAAAAAGGAGGAGCAAACCAATCTAAGGCCTGGCGCCTCCCTCTCCCTCCCGTGACACATCTTCCTCCTCCCGCAGCGCTTATCGAAGCCCTGTTGGAATCCCGCTACTTCCACCACGCCGTCGTGCTGTTGGATCTCCATCAACCTCTCCCTCTCTCCTTGCTGGATCAAGGCATGGGAGACGCCACCGGGCTGTACGTGTGTTGAACGCGGAGGCGCCGTGCGTTCGGCACTTGATCATCGGTGATTTGAATCACGACGAGTACGACTCCATCGACCCCGTTCACTTGAACGCTTCCGCTTAGCGATCTACAAGGGTATGTAGATGCACTCTCCTTCCCCTCGTTGCTAGTCTCTCCATAGATAGATCTTGGTGACACGTAGGAAAATTTTGAATTTCTGCTACGTTCCCCAACAAGGAGAGCGTCACCGGTTGAGGGGCGACATTGGTTGCTCTTGGCGGGGCTTCAGGAATCTCATCGATGAACTCTATTTCCTTTCGTGGCCACTGGATGTGATGTAACAGTGTTTCTCCCAAGGTCCTTTGCTCATCAAAGTCTCCTAGGACATTCTTCAGGGAAAATTCACTGTATCCAGGCTTTACTTCAGTCACGTAGCACTTCACACAACCCGGCTTCAATGGCACATTGTCCAACAAGAGTCCCTCTTCCAAGAAGGGTGGGAAAACCCAGGCTGTTGCACATTTTTAATGTACCTTCATAATGTGTAAGCACGCCCTTCAGTATGTCTTTCATTCCAGATAAATCAGATATAGCATCATCATGAGCAGCTGCAATCTCAGTGTCGCTGGGGTCAGCTGATGCACAACTACTCTTGTGCGGTGTTGTCGCGCAATAAGAAGCATCCTCCATGCCCGCCTCCCCTCCCATCCGCTGGCTATCTGTCAATGTTAGAGTCTTCTGCATCATCATTGACTCCTCAATATCCTTTCGAACAGTCGGATACATGTCCTTCCTCAACCTTTTGTACAATTCATTCTGCTTGATTTCACTCCTTGCTTTTTTCATCATGAGCCTTTCTCCTTTGCTGAGTGTGAAAGCCCTCTTGTGCGGGACATTAACACCTATACCCCTTGCACGGCCAGGGGGCTCTCTTGTTTCCAGAGCATCGGACAGAATGTCACATGGCCCTGAGTTCCTATAGAACCTCCAGGGATCTTAGAAGCCTCTAACATCACTTGATACAGTTCTTCATCACGTGAGTTTTCAAAGTAATAAGTTCCGTCATCACGCCTCCTTGCACGTGCTTGCTACCTCTTGAGCATGCGTTGGTTTTCCCTTGAAGAGGAAAGGGTGATGCAGCAAAGCAGCGTAAGTATTTCCCTCAGTTTTTTGAGAACCAAGGTATCAATCCAGTAGGAGACCACGTGCGAGTCACCTCGTACCTATACAAACAAATAAGAACCTCGCAACCAATGCGATAAAGGGGTTGTCAACCCCTTCACAGCCACTTGCAAGAGTGAGATCTGATAGAGATAATAATAATAAGATAAATATTTTTGGTATTTTTATGATATAAACTGAAAGTAAAGATTGCAAAATAAAATAGATTGCAACTTGTATGATGGAAAATAGACCCGGGGGCCATAGGTTTCACTAGTGGCTTCTCTCAAGATAGCATAAGTATTACGGTGGGTGAACAAATTACTGTCGAGCAATTGATAGAATTGAGCATAGTTATGAGAATATCTAGGTATGATCATGTATATAGGCATCACGTCCGTGACAAGTAGACCGACTCCTGCCTGCATCTACTACTATTACTCCACACATCGACCGCTATCCAGCATGCATCTAGAGTATTAAGTTCATAAGAACGGAGTAACGCCTTAAGCAAGATGACATGATGTAGAGGGATAAACTCATGCAATATGATATAAACCCCATCTTTTTATCCTCGATGGCAACAATACAATACGTGTTGTAAGATTGAACCCAAAGCTAAGCAGTTCTCCCATTGCAAGAAAGATCAATCTAGTAGGCCAAACCAAACTGAAAATTCAAAGAGACTTGCAAAGATAACCAATAATACATAAAAGAATTCAGAGAAGATTCAAATATTGTTCATAGATAATCTTGATCATAAACCCACAATTCATCGGATCTCGACAAACACACCGCAAAAGAAGATTACATCGAATAGATCTCCAAGAGAATCGATGAGAACTTCTGTAAGTGCATCTAGTGCCACCCCTAGTTGGTTTTGGAGTATTGACGACAAACCTAGTTGATGGACTAATGTGTTTGTGAGAATTGCAGGATAACACAGGTAGAAGTCCCTCATGATTCGGTTTTACTACCAGAGATGACCCCCAAAAATGTATGAAGGCATTGAAGTCAAAGGTGGTATATGAAGATATTCACATTGAAGACTATGACAAGAGAAGACACAATATGAAGCCAATGGAGCTCGAATACTTAGATCTTTCGTAGTTCCTTTTCTTTTGTGTTGAGTCATAGGAACCACCGTACTGTTAAGTGGGGTCCAAGATAACCAGTCAGAATGACTGAAGTGATGCCTAAACCAAAAAAAACCAAAAACCTATGTCTTCGAGTGAAGACAATGAGAGCGAATCTTGTCCAGAGTCGGACAAGTCAGCTTTGCTTGTAGCCCAAGTAAAGTTGCCGTGTGAGTTTGAAATCTGACCGTTGGGACACGTGTCAGTTCCTTAGTGACCCAGGGTCATTTCGGACAAATCAGGTTGGGTTGCCAAGTGGCTATAAATAGCCCACCCCCTACAACCATAAACGGTTGGCTGCTCTGATTGAGAGTACGGCTTTTGTCGTTTGAGAGCAACCCACCTCGAAGCCTTTGAGAGAGAATTCCTTGCGAGGATAAAGCCCTAACCACCAGAGCCAGAGAGAATTGGGCATCACTTAAGTCTTCTTGTCTGTGTGATCTGAAGACTTATTACACTTGAGGACTGTGCATCCTCCAGCGGTTAGGCGTTGCGTTCTGAGCATCCAAGAGACATTGTGGATTGCCGGTGAACGAAGTCTGTGAAGGTTTGGGAGTCTACCTTGAAGACTTACCGGAGTGATTGGGCGAGGTCTATGTGACCTTAGCTCAAGGAGAATACGGTGAGGACTGGGTGTCCGGGACTGTGTGTCCTAAGGTTTAAATACCTAGCCGCTCCAACCAGACGTACAGTTGTCACAACAACTGGAACTGGTTCAACAAATCATTGTCTTCAACGAGTCACTGGTTTCATCTTCACTTCACTTTACTTACTGTTCCTCCTTGTGAAGTCATTGTATGTTTGCTCTATCATTTGTCTTCATTGAGTGACTGCGTGTTCTGTTTGGCTTCACAATATCTTCCTACCTGATCCTTACTACCTAGCTGCTACTAGTCTTTGTGCTTTCACTTCATTGAATACTTGACTATGGTTTGCCTAGTGTAGTCTACCTTCCGCCGCATGGTAATAGGTTTAATTTTATTGTTTTTCTTCAAAACTCCCATGTTCTGAAGACTTTCATAAAAATCGCCTATTCACCCCCGTCTAGTCGATATAACGCACTTTCAATTGGTATCAGAGCAAGGTGCTCCCTTGTTCTGTGTGATTCGGTTTAACCACCTGGAGTTTTAGCTATGTCGACTGCAGGGATAATTAAAGTGTCCGCTGCGTGCCCCGTCTTTGATGGAACTGAATATCCCTACTGGAAGAATAAGATGCGTATGCATCTTGAAGCCATTGACGTCGACCTATGGTATGTCGTCGAGAACGGCGTTCCCAAGGCTGGAGAAGGTGTCACTGCTGCTGATGTCAAGAAATTCGTTCAACTGGACTCTACTGCCAAGAATATCATCTGTGGTCATCTGACCAAAGGACAGTATGGCCGTGTGAGTGCTTTGAAGACATCCAAGCTGGTCTGGGACTGGCTCTCCAAGGTCAATGAAGGCATCTCAACCCAGAGAGATCAGAGAATCAGTGTCCTTCGCAACCTCTTCAACCGCTTTAAGCGAAATGACAATGAGAATGTCCAGCACACATTTGACCGACTCACTGACATCACAAATGAGCTTCAAGCCCTCGGCGCCACTGAAATTACCAAACATGAAATCGTCAAGACGCTGCTGAGATCACTTGATAGTTCGTTTGACATCCTGGCCCTGATGATTCAAGAACGTCCTGATTTCAAGACACTCGATCCGTCTGACATACTTGAGAGGCTCAACACACATGAGTTTCAGCTTTCGGAGAAAAGAGAGATCTACGGTCCAAACTATGGGCGAACTCGTGCCTTGAAGGCAAAAGCTGTCTCCTCATCTGAAGAAGAATCTGACAGCAGTTCTGATGATCCTGAAGACATTGGAAGGGAACTTGCTATGCTTGTCAAGAAGTTCCAAAAATTCACCAGGAAGAAAAGCTTCAGAAAGTCTTCCTGATCAAGTTTAAGGAATGATGAAGCTCCTGCTCATGACTACAAGAAGAAAACATGTCACAAGTGCAAGAAACTTGGCCACTTCATCTCTGAGTGTCCACAGTGGGACAATGAGAACAAAAAGAAGAAGAAGAGCAAGGAATATGACTCTGACGACAAGAAGAAGAAGAAATACTCAAAGTCTTCTTCCAAGTCTTCCTCAAAGTCTTCATCACACGAGAAGAGCTCATCTGGCAAGGCACGTGCGTTTATTGGCAAGGAAATGGATTCAGAGGAGGAGTCTGCTTCTGAGGAGGCGGAGGTGGAGTCTGAGGAGGAATCCGACTCAGGCGTCGCAAGTCTGGCTACAGCATACGTTGCCAAGTCCATCTTCAACATTGAAGACAATGACTTCATCACCGACATCGATGCAAATGACAAGGACTACTCTGCTTCTACCTACTGCTTCATGGCACGCGGTGCCAAGGTAAACACACGCACTACTCACTATCAAACATCTAGTGACGATGACTCTGATTGTGGTTCAAAACCTAGCTACAAAACACTTGCTAAAATTGCAACTGAACAACAGAAAGCTATGGAACATATTCAAAAACTGTTAGACAGAAGCGATGATCTGTTAGGTGCTAAAATGACTCGATATGAATCCTTAATTGAAGACATAAAAAATCTTCACGTTAAGTATCAGGAACTTGAAAGTCGTCATGAGACTCTCTCAACAACTCATGAAAAGCTTTCCTATGATTATCTTCAAAGGAAGCAGGATCTTGAGAAATTGAGAGCGGTTCATGAAGATCTTCAAACGGAAAACGAGTCACTTCGTGCCAAACAAATCAGTCCCGCTCAGGAAGGATTTGAACCACCCTGTCTTAAATGCATTGAGCGTGATAATGCTACTTCTGTTGCTGAATGTTCTACTGCTACTGCTGTTGCAATATCTTCAACTGTTGATGCGATAACTAACCCCTCTGTTGAGGATACCACCGCTATTGCTGATGAGAATGCTAGGTTGAAGACATTGCTTGAAACAGGGATGTACAAAAGTGTTCAAGGGCATCAGACACTATGTGATGTCCTCAAAAGGCAGATTCTGAACCAAAACCCTAGGAAAGAGGGTGTTGGGTTCGTAAGGAAAATAAATGCAGATGGCTCTTACTGGAAACCTGAGCAGTACCCCAAAACCACATGGGTTGCTGCAAAGGAACCTTCAGCAGATCTATCCAATTTATCTGGCTTCACTTGTGCTAACCCCATTATCATTGATGAATCCTTTGATGCAAACTATAAACTGTTTAAGAATCAGAATGGTGAAGTGTTTGCCAGGTACATTGGTACTAACTGCAGGAATGGACCGCCTATGAAGAAGATCTGGGTTCCAGAAACGTGTCTGGAAGATCTTCCTGTGAATGTCTTCATGAGACCTCACATGAAGAAGACAAACCTAAGACCAAAGGCATCATACGGTCCAAAGGCTTCATACAGACAGAGGACTCACCTGAGTCGCACTAACGCAAATGTTTTGTAGGGAAACCATACTCAGGCATATGAATATGAGAGCGGTTCATCAAACTGCCATGTTCATAAGACCAAGAACTATTCTGCTTATTCTTATGAGTACTATTATCCGCCTGCAAGACTGTTTGCTAAGGCTTCAAAGCCAAAATTCTCAGATGCTGCACTTAGACTTATTGCTTCTAAGCCACCCTTGAAGATGTGGGTGGTTAAGAAGGGTTAACTCTCTTTTGCAGGGAAAGGTCTCCAGCAGAAAACCAAAATCGTCTGACGCTATTGCTGGGGACCTTAAACATCTTGTAGGGCGCAAGATCAAATTCCCAAATGGTCTTACTATGTACTTCGTACCTGAATCGCTTGCTACTCTCCCTATTAGTCCTAACCTAGATCTAAGCTTTCATAACCCACTGGTTCGTCAAATGTTTTTGCTTCACAATGCTCTTGGTGAAGCCTATCCCCCTAACTGCACTGTAGGGTACGACACCAGCGTCTTCAGAATGGATTATTGACAGTGGGTGTACAAATCACATGACTGGCAAAAGAAGTCTTCTTATGGACTCAACCTTACGTCCATCCAACAAGAGCCACATCACATTTGCTGACACTGGTAAAAGTAAGGTATTGGGTCTAGGTAGAGTTGCAATCTCAAGGGATCAACACATGGATAAAGTCATGCTTGTTAAATCCCTTGGCTTCAACTTAATGTTTGTCTCAATGCTTTGCGATTTGAACATGATCGTAATGTTTGGAAAATATCGTTGCCTTGTACTAATGGAATCTGACAAGTCTCTAGTGTTTGAAGGGTATCGAAAAGATGATTTGTACGTGGTAGATTTCTCAGCATGGCCACAGCTTGCAGTATGTCTTCTAGCAAAGGTTTCAGAATGCTGGCTCTGGCATCGGAGGCTTGGACATGCTGGCATGAGGAACCTCCACACCCTTGCGAAGAAGAAGCATGTCATAGGCATCGAGGGCGTCAAGTTCAAGAAAGACCACTTATGCGGTGCCTGTGAAGCAGGGAAAATGACGAGGGACAAACATCCCTCGAAGACAATCATGACCACTACTCGACCCTTCGAACTGCTTCACATGGATCTTTTCGGTCCCACTCATTACTCAACTCTAACTACTACTGCTTGCCTCTATGGCTTCGTTATTGTTGATGATTATTCTAGATATACTTGGGTGCACATAATCCTTTACAAGACTGAAGTGCAGGATGTCTTCAGACGCTTCGCCAATCGAGCTATGAACAATTTTGGCGCCAAGATAAAGCACATCAGAAGTGACAATGGCACTGAATTCAAGAACACTGGCCTTGATACATATCTTGATACCTTGGGCATCACACATGAATTCTCAGCCCCGTACACGCCACAGCAGAATGGCGTCGTCGAACGCAAGAACAGAACACTAATTGAGATGGCCAGAACGATGCTAGATGAATACAAGACCCCAAGAAAATTCTGGCCCAAAGCCATTGATACTGCATGTCATACAATCAATCGTGTTTATCTTCACAAGCTACTGAACAAGACATCTTATGAGCTCCTTACTGGCAAGAAGCCAAATGTCAGTTACTTCAGAGTATTTGGCGCAAGGTGCTGGATCAAAGACCCACATCACACCTCAAAATTTGCACCAAAAGCACATGAGGGTTTTATGCTTGGATATGGAAAGGATTCGCATTCCTACAGAGTCTTCAATCTCTTTCATTACAAAGTAGTTGAAACAGTGGATGTGCGGTTCGATGAGACCAACGGCTCACAAAGAGAGCAGCTGCCAAGTGTGCTAGATGAAGTTCCATCCAGTGAATCAATCAAGCTAATGGGAACTGGAGAAATTATACCTTCTGAAGCTCATCCTGAAGAAGAACTTATCATTTCAGCACCTGATCAACATGAAGACAATGCTCAGCCTGAAGACATTCCTTCCAACAACGACAATGAACAGCAAGAGCAAAGTCTTCGCCCTGTACATCCTCGCGTTGCCAATGAAGTGCAGATTGAAAGAATAATCGATAGCATCAATGCACCTGGTCCACTCACTCGTTCAAGGGAAACTCAGCTAACAAATTTCTGTGGGCACTTCGCATTCGTCTCAATATCAGAACCCAAGAAAGTTGAAGAAGCCTTCATGGAACCTGAATGGATTCAAGCTATGCAAGAAGAGCTTCAACAGTTTGAGCTGAATAATGTATGGGAGCTGGTTAGGTGTCCTGATCCACGGAAACACAATATAATAGGCACCAAATGGATATACCGCAACAAGCAAGATGAGCATGGTCAAGTTGTCAGAAACAAAGCTCGTCTCGTTGCTCAAGGATATACTCAAGTGGAAGGCATTGACTTCGATGAAACATTTGCTCCTGTGGCTAGACTTGAAGCCATACACATACTGCTGGCCTATGCAAATCATCATAACATACTTCTGTATCAAATGGATGTGAAGAGTGCCTTTCTCAATGGCAAGATTGAAGAAGAAGTGTATGTTGCACAACCGCCTGGCTTTGAAAATCCAAAACATCCTGACATGGTATACAAGCTCAACAAGGCACTGTATGGCCTCAAACAAGCCCCTCGGGCCTGGTATGACACACTCAAATACTTCCTGAAGAGCAAAGGCTTCATACCTGGTTCCCTAGATCCCACTCTTTTCATGAAGACATATGATGGTGAACTGTTTGTGTGCCAAATATATGTGGATGACATTATCTTCGGCTGCACCAATCAGAAGTACAGTGAAGAGTTTGGATATATGATGCAAGAGCAATATCAGATGTCCATGATGGGGGAGATGAAGTTCTTCCTTGGTCTTCAAATACGACAACAACACAATGGCATCTTCATATCTCAAGAGAAGTATCTCAAGGATTGCCTAAAGAAGTTCGGTATGCAAGACTGCAAAGGCTTCACAACACCAATGCCAGCCAAACATCATCTGGGTCCTGACAACAATGGTAAAGAGTTCGATCAAAAGGTATACCGCTCCATGATTGGTTCTTTACTTTATCTATGTGCATCTAGGCCAGATATTATGCTTAGTGTTTGCATGTGTGCTCGATTTCAAGCGGCACCAAAGGAGTCGCATCACTTAGCTGTGAAGCGAATTCTTTGATATTTGGCTCACACCCCAACTCTAGGATTATGGTATCCAAAGGGCTCAGAGTTTGATCTGGTTGGATTCTCGGATGCTGATTATGCGGGTGACAAAGTTGATCGCAAGTCTACATCAGGCACATGTCACTTTCTGGGACGATCACTTGTATGTTGGTGTTCAAAGAAGTAGAACTGTGTATCTCTCTCCACTGCTGAATCTGAATACATTGCTGCTGGATCTTGCTGCGCTCAGCTTCTGTGGATGATGCAAACACTCAAGGACTATGTCATTCATCTGAAGCAAGTGCCACTTTACTGCGACAACGAAAGCGCCATCAAGATTGCCAACAACCCAGTTCAGCACTCGAAGACAAAGCACATTGAAATTCGTCATCACTTTCTCAGAGATCATGTTGTGAAGGAAGACATTGATATCATACACGTCAACACTGAAGAGCAATTGGCAGATATCTTCACCAAGCCCTTGGATGAGAAGAGGTTTTGCAAGTTACGGTGTGAGCTAAATATCCTGGAATCCTCAAATGTCCTATGATCAGGCACACATCCTAACCCTTATGCATATTGATGACTTAGATGTGCAACACACGAAGTGAAGTATATCTTCAATCAATGAAGACATACATTCTAAGTGTGAATACATTAATGTGGAATTTGACTTCGGAGCGCCACGATAATTGTGCGCCGTGTCTGGGTCTAATACTTCCTATATGGTGGGTAACGCCACCACCAAACGTTCTATTTTGAAGTGTTTCACTCATGGCGTTACCTTGCAATGTCTTCACATTTGGTTTGGCTTCGAACTCAACATATTTTCATGATTATCTTCACTATGTTGATTATATATATATATATACATGCTAGTGTTCTGTCCTCTACAACATTCACTTATAGCTATGTCTTCGTGTTGAATCTTTTGAACTAAGTGAATGTGATCGGACCCCAACTTCTCTATGCTTTCTATCTCAAACTCTATCTCTCCAAGTCATATGCATTCTATTGAAACTGTCGAATGTCTTCTCTGCGTCCTTGTCAGCAGAAGATACAGAGACAACCATTAAGTCCGTTTTCAATGCTCCTTCCTCCACATGAAATCCGGAGAAGTAGGAACGACCACCCAACAATCCAGGCGTGCGTGGGACGTGGAACAAACCCCAAAATTCCGCATACTGGCCACGTGTTCCTCAGATGCGAATCGCCAGGGGCACCTGTGTAATAGCACAGTGCCGCCCTTATGCCTATAAATACACACTCACAACAGTAATTATCTCTTCTTCCACCCTCGCACGAACCCTAGCGCCACCGCTAGCTCTCGACGACGCCGGCGACGAAGCGCTTCGCTGCCGCAACCTCTCCGACGCCGTCTTCACGCCGACCGCGGACATCGTCCTCTCCGCCGTCGCCGTAGGTGTCCTCCGTCGCCAAGTTAGGGCATGGAAGACTGAACTGCTCGGCCTCATCTCCCACTCCGTCTAGCAGTTCTCAGTGTGGTAAATAAAGCTCCCTTTTACAGCACTGTTGATCCTATTGATCTGTCACTTTCTACCACAAGCAGTTTCTGTTCACACAAGCTAGATCTCTCTTATACTGCATCTCATAACATGCCTAGTATATTCACTTGTGCTTCACAAAGTAGTTAGATTCCTCACTTGTACTGATCTGTGGATTCGTACAAATCTGGAACCAACTTCTTATCTATGAGTGAATGTCTTCGCACGATGAGGTCAATGTCTTCTGAACTGATTTATCTTCAAAATCTTCTGAGAATGCATATGACCTCTTCCCCTTCCCTCGCACCTTAATGCTGTCACAGGTACATGTCCGTGGGAGAATCCTTTGGTTCTCATAGTCTGCATTCATTTGCAGAATTCTTACAGCATCACATAAATTCTCCTGAAGCCAGTTCCTGTTGGTCCAGCAAGAGAAAGCCGTTGAAGCCTTTGAACGTCTTGAAGCCTTTCAAGTTAAAGTTTATGGCTTCAGAGAAAGCAGCAAGGAAGGGGGGCAGACAACATCGTGGCGGAACATCCAGAGATCTGCCTGATGAACTCACAGAAATGTATAAGACAGATCCTGAAGAGGATTATAGTCAGCGCAAGACCCGAATCCAATGGATTCGACGCTATTGGGCAGAACAATGGTTCAAATACCGCTTCACAACCCAAGAGTATGCTGAGAAAAGTGCCATCAAAAGACCGTGGGGAGACATCTTATACAAGAACCTTATACCCAGGTCCATAGATGAAGCTATTGCCCAAAACTTCTATCCATGCATGGTCCGTGGGCCACAGCCTGATGATGCACATCCGTCGTCACTACTCTGGTGTCGTGACGACAATCTGTTCAAGCGCAACTTCCAGTTTGCCCAAAACTCAGCGAAGCAGAACAAGAAGAAATTTGGGTTAGGCTTCAACCCTGGTCCCTCAGCACCAAGGGCAGATGGCACACGAGAAGCAGAACCCAATGTCATCGGTCCGTATGCCAACCTTGAAGGCCTCATCACCTACATCTTGGTTCAAGGGACTGCAGTGAATGAGCCTGCGGCTGACACTGAGTCTGATGACGCACCTGCTGTGCCGAAGCCAAAGCAGTTGAAGAAGCCAAAAGCTTCAAAGCCAGCCCCTTCACCAAAAATCTCAAGGGCGAAGCCATTGGCAACTACACCTCCTGAAGACAGTGTGCGGTCTAAGGATTTATCACGCGTCTCCAAGCCCCAGAAGGCAAAGATGCCTCTGTCTCACACTGGCAAAGAGCTAACAGCTGCTGCCATCCTGCGCAATGACGACATTGATCTGTCAAGTGATGAAGATCTTGCCGATGACGCTCTTGAGCAACTCATCAAGAGCAAAGAAGAAGCATAAATCTTCAATGATCTGCCTCTCTTTGATGTCACCATCATCCACAACTTCATTGACGAGTGGTTCGACACGCCAAACATCAGCTTTGAAGATCTGCAGCTACCTATTGGCCTCAGTGTCGCCTTCCAAGGCGCCATTGCTTCAGAACTTGCTATTGCCCAGCGCATTGTTGAACTGAAGCAGAAGATTGACTATGAAAAGGCTCAGTTCAAGAAGCATATGGCCAAGCTCAGCGTGCAAGAAGTGAAGAACTTCAAGACAATGATGCACGAGCTCAAAGAAGCCTTTGTGAAGAAACGTGCAGAAGCTCAGGATTCGCGTGAGCGCATGAAGACTCTGGCTGACAGATGTGTGCAAGCCTATAATGAGGCTGAGAAGCGCAAGGCACTTGGGCGTCCTGGCATCGACCCCAGGATGGCCGCAAAGAGGAAGAAGAAGCCTGCTACGACTGAAACTGATGCACCAAGGCAAGAAGCAGTTCCGATTATCTTCCCACCAAGAATGACTGGCTCGAAGCCAAAGAGCCGGTCAACAGCTTCAGAGCTCAAGAAGACAAGAACTGCTGAGGCTGAAGCCAGGAAGAGGAAACACTCTGAAGCCTCTCCTACTACCCCCACCAAGAAAAAGAGAAAGACCAAGAAAGCTCGGGCTGCTCCCATAGAGCCCATAAATAGTTGAACCCATTTCTATGGTTCATCCTGACGCAGAACGCCAACTGACAGTTCATGAGCCTGCTTCCACAGAGGCTCCTGAAGCTGAAGACATTCCAACAGCTGATCCCATCACTGCTGAAGACATTGGTCATCACGACAATGTAGAAGATGATGCAGTCCTTCCTCAGTTAGAAAACAGCGAACTCATCAGTATTGGTCGTCCACTGACGCCAATTGCACAGGATGCTTCATGGGCGGATCGCCCACAAGAGGAAGAAGACTATGAGGCCCAGCCCACTCCACCTCCACAGGCGTCGTCTGCGTTCCGCAGGCTTCGCAAAGGTCCAAGGCCTCAAGTCTCTGCTGAAGACATTCCGGCTGCATCAGCCGCAGAAGAAGAAGTACCTCAAGATCCCACTCCCCTGCTCCACCAAGAAGCAGTTCTCTAGGAGAATGTGCCTGTGACCAACCCTCCAGCTAGTCAAGTGGAGGATGAAAATCTTGAGGCTGCCACAACCGACAACGAAGCTAATGTGGAGCCCTCCCCAGCAAAAGCTTCAGAAGACAGCGAAGCCACTGATCCCGCCACTTCTGTTCCTGAGTCTGCTGCCGGTCCCCAATTCAACTATCATGTTGAGCACAGGCCTCAGGTCCAGAAGCCAATCCCAAGACCGCCAAGGTTTCCAGGTCCTGCATCAGCACCTGGCTCCTTCAACATCAATGGCTTCAGGGCAGACAACACGTTCTTCGATAGCTCCAGGAACCCCTACTCAAGGGAAAGGATATCATCTGATCGGTTCTGGAGCTATCCTCAGCGAAGCTATTACTCTTGCATTCTTTACAACCAAGGTTGCATCTTCCCACACAAGCGCCTTGACGTTGAAGCTATAGCTGGTCTGCCCTGTCTAGAAGAAGCGTTGGATTGCTTCAAGCAAGTGGGTCTGCTGCAGTTTGTTACTGATGAAGAGCATTGGAATGAAGAGCTGCTGCTACAATTCTATGCCACACTTCACATCAAAGGGTATAGCAGAGATCCGAAGACTTGGGTTCTGGAGTGGATGACTGGCAACGTTCATCACGAAGCCAATGCATTTGACATCATTGAGCTCACTGGCTTGCCCACTCCTGGCGATCTCTTCGAGCAAGGCTGTCAGCTGCATGCTGAAGCTATTGAGAGCATCTTTCAGCGGCCAGAACCTAATATGAGTCAAATGCTCAGCATGATGAAGCCATTGCCTCAAGATGCTGCGTATCCCACAGAGTTCTTCGTTGAAGACCTTGAGTACCTGCCCAGAACCATCTATCACATCATCAGGCAAACTCTTTGGCCTATCAAAGGGCACTCTCCAAATGCCAAGCTTCAGGGTGCAATGAAGACTTTGGTCTTCTATATACTTAATGGCAAATGCTTCAATGCACAGGACTTCTTCGTACGCCAACTTGCTGCATCAGGCATTGATCTGTTTGGTTTGAAGTTCTACGCCCCTTGGGTCATGCGGCTGATCAAGCTACACTCCGCCATCTCGTATCAGCCCTCAGCCCGCAACCATCGGATCTTCTTGCCTGACGTGGACATGTCTACTGAAGCCATATATTCTGAGCCTGCCAAGCAACCACTAAGTCTTCAGAATGCAGAACATCAGAGTTTTACTCAGAACATTGAAGGCGTTGAAGCAGTTTCTCGGGTGTATCCTTTGGCTGGCACTACACGTGCACCACACCCTGCTTCAACTGAAGCCACTGACAGTGCCACTGCTCCAAGACCCAAGAAGCGCACTCATGTTCTCAATGACCGAGAGCTTCTTGTGGCTCTACATCAGAAACAAGATAGGCATCATGACTGGCTGAAGCGTCAGATGAAAAGCCTCTTGGTGGATGTTAATCGCACTCGAAATCTTGCCACCAAGAATGCGTTTGTTGCCCATGAAACCTGTCGCCGCACATGGAAAGGGCTAACGATGATGCTTTCTGAAGCTGATCTTCAAGAGGATGGCTTCATTGAGAGATTCAAGTTTGACTCCACACCTCCTCGAAGGGCTGTGCTGCTAGGAACTCCATCCCTTGAAGACTTTGAGTTCTCTTCCTCTGCTGCCACAGTCACTGCCAGGATTATTGAGGAAGAAGACGATGCTACTTCACCGCCATATCCTTCAGCACCTCCAAGCTCTTCTGCACTGCCAAACAACACCAACAACCCTGCTACTTCACCTACTCCTCATGGGAACGAGTAGAGGCTCTATGTCTTCAAACCTTTTTGATCATTACTGACAAAAGGGGGAGAAGCATATGAGATTGATAGTCTTCAAGCGGGTCCATATGTGCGGGTGCCTTATATTTTGCTTCGTGCTTACAACTCTCATTTTTGCTACATTTGGTTCTTATGAGTTGTAACACTTAAACTAGACGGTCGTCTACTACTTGTTTTGCGAAGATAAATTCCGCATGTGCGACAATAAATTCCGCACTTAGCTCATTCTGCAGACGTCCATTTTCCATTATGCATGGCATTATCTTCATATACTTTCACATGCATAGTGGATTGTCATCATAAGTTGAAGTGGATCTCCACAAGTATCACCTGCCATGTGCATTTGCATTCCAAAAGCAAATTAGCTTATATGCACATCTTCAGGGGGAGCCCTTGCAACTTATGAAGACAATTCCTTATCCTTTACAGTTTCACAGATTATATTCCCCGTTGAAAACTTCAACTAGTTTGTCATCAATCACCAAAAAGGGGGAGATTGTAAGTGCATCTAGTGCCACCCCTAGTTGGTTTTGGAGTATTGACGACAAATCTAGTTGAGGGACTAATGTGTTTGTGAGAATTGCAGGATAACACAGGTAGAAGTCCCTCATGATTCGGTTTTACTACCAGAGATGACCCCCAAAAATGTATGAAGACATTGAAGTCAAAGGTGGTATATGAAGATATTCACATTGAAGACTATGACAAGAGAAGACACAATATGAAGCCAATGGAGCTCGAAGACTTAGATCTTTCGTAATTCTTTTTCTTTTCTGTTGAGTCATAGGAACCACCATACTGTTAAGTGGGGTCCAAGAGAACCAGTCAGAATGACTGAAGTGATGCCTAAACCAAAAAAAAACCAAAAACCTATGTCTTCGAGTGAAGACAATGAGAGCGAATCTTGTCCAGAGTCGGACAAGTCAGCTTTGCTTGTAGCCCAAGTAAAGTTGCCGTGTGAGTTTGAAATCTGACCGTTGGGACACGTGTCAGTTCCTTAGTGACCCAGGGTCATTTCGGACAAATCAGGTCGGGTTGCCAAGTGGCTATAAATAGCCCACCCCCTACAACCATAAACGGTTGGCTGCTCTGATTGAGAGTATGACTTTTGTCGTTTGAGAGCAACCCACCTCGAAGCCTTTGAGAGAGAATTCCTTGCGAGGATAAAGCCCTAACCACCAGAGCCAGAGAGAATTGGGCATCACTTAAGTCTTCTTGTCTGTGTGATCTGAAGACTTATTACACTTGAGGACTGTGCATCCTCCAGCGGTTAGGCGTTGCGTTCTGAGCATCCAAGAGACATTGTGGATTGCCGGTGAACGAAGTCTGTGAAGGTTTGGGAGTCTACCTTGAAGACTTACCGGAGTGATTGGGCGAGGTCTATTTGACCTTAGCTCAAGGAGAATACGGTGAGGACTGGGTGTCCGGGACTGTGTGTCCTAAGGTTTAAATACCTAGCCGCTCCAACCAGACGTACAGTTGTCACAGAAACTGGAACTGGTTCAACAAATCATTGTCTTCAACGAGTCACTGGTTTCATCTTCACTTCACTTTACTTACTGTTCCTCCTTGTGAAGTCATTGTATGTTTGCTCTATCATTTGTCTTCATTGGGTGACTGCGTGTTCTGTTTGGCTTCACAATATCTTCATACCTGATCCTTACTACCTAGTTGCTACTAGTCTTTGTGCTTTCACTTCATTGAATACTTGACTATGGTTTGCCTAGTGTAGTCTACCTTCCGCTGCATGGTAATAGGTTTAATTTTATCGTTTGTCTTCAAAACTCCCATGTTCTGAAGACTTTCATAAAAATCGCCTATTCACCCCCCCTCTAGTCAATATAACGCACTTTCAACTTTGTATTGAGATCCAAAGAGAGAGAAGAAGCCATCTAGCTAATAACTATGGACCCGAAGGTCTGAGGTAAACTACTCACACATCATCGGAGGGGCCATGGAGTTGATGTAGAGGCCCTCCGTGATCAATGCCCCCTCCGGCGGAGCTCCGGAAAAGGTCCCAAGATGGGATCTCTTGGGTACAGAAGGTTGCGGCGGTGGAAATAGGGTTTCGTGGTGCTCCTCGATGTTTTCAGGGTACATAGGTATATATAGGAGGAAGAAGTAGGTCAGTGGAGCCACGAGGGGCCGACGAGGGTGGAGGGCGCGCCCAGGGGGTAGGCGCGCCCCCTGCCTCGTGGCCTCCTCATTGATTGCTTGACGTCCACTCCAAGTCCTCTGGATCACGTTTGTTCCAAAAATCACGCTCCCGAAGGTTTCATTCCGTTTGGACTCCGTTTGATATTCTTTTTTTGCGAAACACTGAAATAGGCAAAAAAACATCAATTTGGGCTGGGCCTCCGGTTAATAGCTTAGTCCCAAAAATAATATAAAAGTGTATAAATAAGCCCATTAAACATCCAAAACAGAATATATAATAGCATGGAGCAATCAAAAAATATAGATACGTTGGAGACGTATCAGTGCTCGCAAGTAATCTGTGGCGTGTTCGCCCCTGATTTCACTAAAGGTCGATTGCCCACCTGCCGCTACTACTTCTTTGTCCTCCTGGTCCCATATCGGTTTCATGCTGTAGTATCCTGCCACACCCATACGGTGGGGGTGTATGTTCTTCTTCTGAAGTTCCGATTGCTTGGCACTCTTGTCAGCAAACTCTTTAGTTGCCCTGACCCTTTTGAATTCTACCCAGTCTGCCTTTCTAATTTGGGGGTATGCGGGGATTGGGTCCTTGCCTTCACTCAAGTACTTCTTGTATAACACGTGCTTCCAGTTTCTCTAAGCATCCCTAGCCTTCTTCAGTGCAGCGTGTTCCACCTGCATTCTTCACTGCTCTGGAACGTTGAAGTGATCCATGATCTGCTGAACTATCCTTCGCTGTGTTTCTGTGTCAGCCTTTCGAAACCCCGGCAGATTAATGTTGAGCCTTTCCCTCCAACAAATCCACACACACTCCTGAACCTCGTGTGTGCTTTATTTGGTTTAGTTGGAGCCCAAGACTTTAAATCGATCTCGGTTACTTCATATATACCTTTACACTACTGCAGGATGCTGCTAACGCAACACTACGATCAGAGACCCTTCGACGAAACTGTGTGCGATGCTATAATCGCAAACGGTGGTGTAAAAAGCCGTCAAAAAGGTGCAAAATGTTTGCAATGGAGGATGCATCAAACACGGTTCAGATTTTAGTTGCGTGTCTGATTCAGGGCATACGGTTCAGTTCAATTAACCATTTTCGATGAGGAGGAGCAAAAGAAACGGGCAGCCAGATGAAGGCGTGTGCGATGTACCACATACGATTCACTCGGATGAACTGTTTGTGATTAGGCAACACAAAAGAAACGGGTAGCCAGATGAAGGTGTGTGCGATATACAACATATAGTTCACTCGGATGAACTGTTTGTGATTAGGCAACACAAAAGAAACGGTCAGCAAGATCAAGGTGTGTGTGATTGAGGGCATACGCTTCAGAAGGATTAACTGTTTGCGATTAGGCAATAGAGCAGAAACGGGTAAGCCAGATCAAAGTGTCTGCGATTGATGGCATACACTTCACATGGATGAACTGTTTGTGATTAGCCACAACAAACTGAAACAGTTAGATAGATCAACATGTGTGCGCTAGACGGGCACACCCATTCTAATTAAAAGAAGCGTGCGCGATGGTAATAACGAGCGCGCATGGTTGTTGGAACAAGACGTGTGCTGACATTGCCTATTGCGGTGCACCCTATGGTGCAAACACCACGTACGCGGCCGAGAAGGCGTACGTGCCCACGTTACGCCTTCCGGGAATAGTGCCGCACTTATAACCTCAGTAAATTTTGAGCATGCGTCCCGTCACAATTTTTTTAGAAGACCAGGGAGGCCGTGTCCCGTCACATTCCAAATTGCAAACCTGTTCACACCGATCAAAACCTAAACGGTTTCCCACTTAGGAGCGTATTACTATGCGGTTATAAATACTACTACTCCAAGATGACTGCACATTCCTCATCAACTCCTCATCCACAAAATGTCAAAAACAAACAAGTCATTCATCATCGTTCCCTTGCGTCTGCCATGGCCAGCGTGAGTTCTGGGTCGAGAGATTGCCACCAGGGAGAGGCGAGCCTGGAAGCGGAAGCACGAGAGATGTCCCACCTCGCCGCGAAAGCAGCCAACATGTCCCGCCGCACGGCCGTAGCAGCAGAGAGGTCCCGCCGCGCCGCAGAAGTAGCACGAAGGACCCGTGATACGTTTCCAATGTATCTATAATTTTTTATTGTTCCATGCTATTATATTATCTGTTTTGGATGTTTAATGGGCTTTATTATGCACTTTTATATTATTTTGGGACTAACCTATTAACCGAAGGCCCAGTGCAGATTGCTGTTTTTTTGCCTATTTCAGTGTTTCGCAGAAAGGGAATATCAAACGGAATCCAAACGGAATGAAACCTTCGTAGGATCGTTTTTGGAACAAACGTGATTCAGGAGACTTGGAGTGGATGTCAAGGAAGCAGCGAGGTGGCCACGAGGTAGGAGGGCACGCCCAGGGGGGCCAGGCACGCCCCCACCCTCGTAGGCCCCTCGCAGCTCCACCGACCTACTTCTTTCGCCTATATATATACTCATATACCCTGAAAACATCCAGGAGCACCACGCAACCCTATTTCCACCGCCGCAACCTTATGTACCCGTGAGATCCCACCTTGGGGCCTTTTCAGGCACTCCGCCGGAGGGGGAATCGACCACGGAGGGCTTCTACATCAACACCATAGCCTCTCCGATGATGTGTGAGTAGTTTACCTCAGACCTTCGGGTCCATAGTTATTAGCTAGATGGCTTCTTCTCCTCTTTGGATCTCAATACAAAGTTCTCCTTGATTCTCCTGGAGATCTATTCGATGTAATTCTTTTTGCGGTGTGTTTGTCGAGATCTGAAGAATTGTGGGTTTATGATCAAGATTTTCTATGAACAATATTTGGCTCTTCTCTGAATTCTTTTATGCATGATTTAAATATCTTTGCAAGTCTCTTCGAATTATCAGTTTGGTATGACCTACTAGATTGATCTTTCTTACAATGAGAGAAGTGCTTAGCTTTGGGTTCAATCTTGCGGTCTCCTTTCCCAGTGACAGCAGGGGAAGCAAGGCATGTATTGTATTGTTGCCATCGAGGATAAAAAGATGGGGTTTATGTCATATTGCTTGAGTTTATCCCTCTACATCATGTCATCTTGCCTAATGCATTACTCTGTTCTTATGAACTTAATACTCTAGATGCATGCTGGATAGCGGTCGATGTGTGGAGTAATAGTAGTAGATGCAGAATCATTTCGGTCTACTTGTCACGGGCGTGATGCCTATATACATGATCATGCCTAGATGTTCTCATAACTATTCGCTTTTCTATCAATTGCTCGACAGTAATTTGTTCACCCACCGTAGATTATGCTATCTTGAGAGAAGCCACTAGTGAAACCTATGGCCCCCGGGTCTATTCTCCATTATATTATTTTCCCATCAACTAGCTATCTCTATCGCCATTTATTTTGCAATCTTTACTTTTCAATCTATACAACAAAAATACCAAAAATATTTATCTTATTATCTTTATCAGATCTCACTTTTGCAAGTGGCCGTGAAGGGATTGTATAACACCCTCGATGCGACTATATCTCCTACGTGTCGAGGCACGACTTAGAGGCATAATCGCATTGAAGGCATATGTCCCAAGTTAGGCAATCTTCATAACATCCCATGTAATATAAATCATAAAGGGGAGATAACATAGTTGGCTTACACTTGCCACGTCAATCAAGTATATAAATAACATTACATCATCCAAACACTCATGGCCCGACTACGGCGCCAAAATAAAAGATAACCCAACATGCGACACGGTCCTGATCAACACCAACTGGGCACTACTACTGATCATCAGGAAAGGAAACATAGTAACGTTGAGAGTCCTCGTCGAACTCCCACTTGAGCTTGAGCGCGTCACCTGGAGCGGAATCATCAGGCCCTGCATCTGGTGTAATAGTAATCTGTGAGCCACAGGGACTCAGCAATCTCGCACCCTCGCGATCAAGACTATTTAAGCTTATAGGAATGGCAAGGTAAATATATGTGGAGCTGCAGCAAGCGACTAGAAAAATATGGTGGCTAACTTATTCACAAAAGAGAGCGAGAAGAGGAGGCAAAGCGCGAGCAAGAAACTAGAGAACAACCTACGCAAACATTACTCCAACACCGTGTCCACTTCCCGGACTCCGCGAGAAGAGGCCATCACGGTAACTCACTCAGTTGATTCATTTTAGTTAAGTTAAGGTTCAAGTTATCTACAACCGGACATTACCAAATTCCCATTTGCCCATAACCGTGGGCACGGCTTTCGAAAGTTCAAATCCCTGCAGGGGAGTCCCAACTTAGCCCATGACAAGCTCTCACGGTCAACGAAGGAATAGACCTCCTCCCAAGACGTTCCGATCAGACTCGGTATCTCGGTTCTTCAAGACACTTCGACAGGTTAAAAAAAGACCAGCAACGCCGCCCGAATGTGCCGACAAATCCCGATAGGAGCTGCACATATCTCTTTCTCAGGGCACACTCAGATTGTCTAAACTTCCGGTAGGCCAGCCCAGAGTTGCCCCTGGTAGCCACCGGCGACTGACAGTTTGGACCAACACTCAGAGGAGCACTGGCCCGGGGGGGTTTAAATAAGATGACCCGCGGGCTCCGGAAACCCAAGGGAAAAAGAGGCTAGGTGGCAAATGGTAAGACCAAGGTTGGGCATTGCTGGAAAAGCTTTAATCAAGGCGAACTATCAAGGGGTTCCCATTATAACCCAACCGCGTAAGGAATGCAAAATCCGGGAACATAACACCGATATGACGGAAGCTAGGGCGGCAAGAGTGGAACAAAACACTAGGCGAGAGGCCGAGCCTTCCACCCTTTACCAAGTATATAGATGCATTAAGATAACAAGATAATATAATGATATCCCAACAAGTAAATAAATGTTCCAACAAGGAACAGCCTTCAATCTTCACCTGCAACTAGCAACGCTATAAGAGGGGCTGAGCAAAGCGGTAACATAGCCAATCAACGGTTTGCTAGGACATGGTGGGTTAGAGGTTTGACATGGCAATTTGGGAGGCTTGAAATCAAGTGGTAGGCATCATAGCATTGGCATAGCAAAAGAGCGAGCAAACTAGCATAGCAAAGACAATAGTGATTTCGAGGGTATGATCATCTTGCCCGCACAGTTGTCAGAGTTGACTGGATCCTCGAAAGCAAACTCAATGGGCTCCTCGTTAGCGAACTCGTCTCTCGGCTCTACCCAAACAAGACAAACAAGCAACAAGGACACAATCAACCACGTGCAAGGATCAAGCAATATGATGCAATGATGATATGCTATGCGGGAAGCGATTGGGGATGCAAAATGCAAGATATGACAGGAAATGCAAGAACCTGGTCTCAACTTGGAAAAACAAGTGTGCCACTGGAAATATGAGATGAAATCGCTTGAAAACGATATAAATAACGCCGGAATCGGAGTTACGGTTTGGAAATGGCAAGCGATTCAAATATGACACCGGTCTGCGATTTACAGCAAGTAGCCATCTAAATGCAATGATATGAACATGCTACAGCACCCAAACATGACAACAAAATACATGGCAGGGATGCATTCAAGATGCTTAACAAAAGTCTAGCACTGAGCTACGGCCAAATCATCCATTAACAGGTTCAAACAAGCATGACAAAAATGCATATGGTAAACAGATCTCAGACTTAGTGAAATTAACACTTGTCTGGAATTTCAGATCAGGTAGCACTCTTCGGAGCAACAAAACTACATGCTACAGGACCTGAACATGGCAAAGTAAAGCATGGCATGGAGCTACTCAAAGAGCTTAACAAAAGTCCCTTAGTGACCTTGAGCCAAAAAGGACCAGAAAATACAATCGCAAGCATGTGAACATAGCAAAAAAAATAATCAGTTTTCAGACTTAGTGAAAACTGGCGCATGCTGAAAACAGATATGAAGTAGGCATGTTTACGAGCTCGATGCACTCACTACGGTGCAAGTCATGACAAGATAAGCATACATCTATCAAGAACACACAAAATGCAAGCTAGACATGGCAAGAACAATGGCACAGCATGCACGGATCAACTACAACATCATCGGCAAAATTGCAAACAAGTTGACAATCTGCCCAGATTTACAAAGTAACAAAAGTAGAGCTCGATTGACTCAATCTAGGTTGCTCCATAATTGCAAACAAAGACATGGATGGATAGAGCACTACAGGATTGACAAAACATCCTTACTGATCATCCTCAAAAGAGGCACAGATCACTAGGAAACAACATGAACATAAGGCATCATGAGATAAACAGCTCAAGGACTTAGTGGAAATGCTAAGTCCGTGAAATCAGAATTAGCAAGTGCACCACTTTGCAAGCTTGTGCTAGTCACCACACACATCACAAAAATACATGGGTTGCACCTCTGGAAAGATGACAAAACCCTTAACAAAACATATGTAGAGCATCAGGGCATATCATGCACACATTAATCATGGCAAAAATGACAAAAAGCTAAATGGAGTAGCAGATCTGACAATTATCTCAAGTAGCCCTCTTCTAATAGCATTTCGGGCATCAAGATGAACTCAAATGAAAATGATGCAATGGAATGAAATGATGTACTCTCTGAGATGAACATTTTGATATGCTATATGCATGAATCGGAGCTACGGATGCGGAGATATAGCGCGATGAAGTTTGCAAAAAAAATAATGGGAGAGGGGGAAAGTCAACCCTAGGGATTAGATCTGAGATCCGGCCCGATCTACTATAGCGCTGCACGCGGCCCGAGGATGACCGTCACCGGAGAAGAAGCGGCCGGCGGGGCGAGGTCGCCGGACCGGCTGGACGGAGCCGGCATCGGAGAGGAGGCGTGGAGGAGCACGGCGGCTCCGGGCGGCGGACGGTGCCGGATGGGGTCGGAGGTGGCCGGCGTCGGTGGCGCGCGGCCCGCGGCGGTGAGGTGGCGGCGGAGGCGGCCGGCGACGAGGTGGAACAGGGCGGCGGGCGGAGGAGCGGCGGCTGGAGCTCGCCGGCTCGGGCGAGAGAGGCGACAGGCGGCGGCGTCAGGAGGAGGACGGCGCGGGGAGGCGGCGGCCGACGTCGGGCCCGCGGGGGCTCTCCTCGGGCCGAGAGGGCCGGTGCGGGAGCGGGAGGCGGCGCGCCACGTGGCACCACGCCACTGGCTGCGGGCGGTGGTGGCGATGCGTTCGGTCGGGGCGGACGTGTCCGGCCGGCGCAGGTAGAATTTTAGGGTTTTCGGGGGAGAAGAAGATCCGGATTCGGAGGGGTCTTTAAATAGGCATAGAGGGAGCTAGGAGAGTCCAAATGAGGTGCGGTTTTCGGCCACGCGATCGTGATCGAACGATCTAGACGATGGAGAAGGCTTAGGTGGGTTTTGGGCCAAATTGGAGGGGTGTTGGGCTGCAACACACACGAGGCCTTTTCGGTCCCTCGGTTGACCGGTGGAGTATCAAACGAAGTCCAAATGATACGAAACTTGACAGACGGTCTACCGGTAGTAAACCAAGGCCGCTTGGCAAGTCTTGGTCCAATTCGGAAATGTTTAATCCCCACACACGAAAGAAAGCTAGAAATGACCACCAGAGGAGAACGAAGCGCCGGAATGCAAAACGGACAACGGGGAAAATGCTCGAATGCATGAGACGAACACGTATGCAAATGCAATGCACATGATGACATGATATGAGATGCATGACAACGATAACAACACACGGAGATAAAGACCCGAACCCGAGAAAATAAATAACTTAATGCCGGAAACGGCAAGAGTTGGAGTACAAATTGGGAAAGTTACATCCGGGGTGTTACAGATTGACAACCCCTTTATCGCGTTGGTTGCAAGGTTCTTGATTGTTTGTGCAGGTACGAGGGACTTGCATGTAGTCTCCTACTGGATTGATACCTTGGTTCTCAAAAACTGAGGGAAATACTTACGCTACTTTGTTGCATCACCCTTTCCTCTTCAAGGGAAAACCAACGCATGCTCAAGAGGTAGCAACCCGCCGCGCCGTGGATGCAGTAGACTAGTCCGGTCGCACCGCGGAAGCAGAGGAGATGTCCCGACGTGCCGCGAATGCATCAGAGATATCCTGCCGCGCCGCGGCGACTTGGGAAAATGTGTCGCGGGTAGGCGACGACTCTTACATGCACATGCGTGCCCTCGTCGTTAGGCAGATGGATCAAATCTCCAGGTGGGCGAGGTTGCAGGATGACCTGAAAGCCTCATTTGAACAGTCTACCGACGTCATCCGGCAACTAAATGAGAGCAATGTGAAGCTCCGGGCCGAGCACGACCTGCTGAGGATGAAGATCGTCGGAAGTGTAGAGCAGCAGGAGCAGACCACTGCCTTGTTAAAGAGGACAGGCGTCATCGTCGAGAAACTTATGGACGAGAATGCCATGCTGCGCATTGAGCGCTGAAGGCTGGTGGAGGAATCTGTGGATGCTCTCAAGCAGCATCTTGAGGACAAGAAAGAGCTCGTTGTCGCTCGCCGCGGAGACTAGTTCCCGCGGCCTGCAGCAACGCATCAAGAAAGTAGAAATCATCGAGCCAGATCATTGTCTTCCTTCTTCTTTTGCTCTTGTGTATTTCGGGCGTTGCCGCATGTGGCTTTTTTACTTATGTTTCTAAATATGTAAGACAATTATTATCCAATGTCATCGTCCTTATATTCATCATTCTTGCTATAAGTCGCAGTCGATGCTATATAGGTCCGTCGGTTCTTACATCAAGATCCGTGCAAAACTTTATTTTCATATTTTCATTTTTCTCTTAAATCTTAGTCCAGTGAGACATATAGCCACGCCGTAGAACAGGTGCTCGGGCGCCATTAATGGAGACGTTGGGAGGGAGGTGCGTGGCGGGTAGCGGTCAAAGGGCTCTCCTCCCGATGAGCACGTGTAGGGGTCTGATCGCATGCCTCCCGTACTCAAATAGCTACCCCGCATGGCACCTCCTTGCCAATAAAAAAAGGGATGCGTGGTTGCATGTAATTGGTAAGTCGAACTCCCATGGTTTCAAGAATACTTGTGTTTCCGATTTGTAACGTGACATCACTTGTTCCAAAATGGCTTTGTTGATTGTTAATGTGTGCGCCTTCGCAAATCGGACAGAAAAATTACCACAGCATGTTGGTGCCATGTCATGAGACCATGCCGAGTTTCATGATTTTCAGGTGTGTTTTGGAATTACAGGAATTAAAAAACCAAGTTTCTCAATCTTTCCGGCCGAGCCACGACGCCCAGATGTTTGAATTTCACTCACATCTCTTGCATGAGACCTAGAAATTAACCCAAGGACACACATGTGATTTTTCGAACAACTTTGGTCCAATGGAGCCTGTGCTTGTAGTTCAAATTTGAATTGTGCACATTAAATGCCCAGAAACTCAATTAATGTATAAAAAATGTCAAATGAAACCGGAGTAATTCCAAAATTTAGCATGATACTTCTATTTGGTCTAATATGGCTATGTAAAAAAAATTAAGGCGGGAGAAGGCAGTGTACGTATGTCGTTTTGCACACGGAGGTGACACGTTCCCTCTCGGAACCACGAGCCTTCTTGAGGGAAGCTCCGGTTTGCAAGAAGTTTACACCAAAGCTTGTCCCAATCCGGCCAAAAATATTACCGCAACATGTTTGTGCCATGTCATGACACCATGCCAAGTTTCATGATTTTCAGGCGTGTTTTGGAATTACAAAAGTTAACAAACCAAGTTTCTCAATCTTTCCGGCCAAGACACGACGCCCAGATGTTTGAATTTCACTCCCATCTCTTGGATGGGACCTAGAAATTCACCCAAGGACACACATGTGATTTTTCAAACAACTGTGGTGCACTAGAGCCTGTGCTTGTAGTTCAAATTTGAATTATGCACATTAAATTCCTAGAAACTCAATTAATGTATAATAAAGGCCAAACGAACTCGGAGTAATTCCAAAATTTAGCACGGTACTTCTATTTGGTCTAATCTTGCTATGTAAAAAAATTAAGGCGGAAGAAGGCACTGTACATATGTCGTTTCGCACACGGAGGTGACATGTTCCCTCTCGGAACTACGAGCCTTCTTGAGGGAAGCTTCGGTTTGCAAGAAGCTTACACCAAAGCTTGTCCCAATTCAGCGAAAGAAATTACCGCAACATGTTGGTGCCATGTCATGACACCATGCCAAGTTTCAGAATTTTCAGGCATGTTTTGGATTTACAGGAATTAAAAAACCAAGTTTCTCAATCTTTCTGACCGAGCCACGACGCCTAGATGTTTGAATTTCACTCCCATCTCTTGCATGGGACCTAGAAATTCACCCGAGGACACACATGTGATTTTTCAAACAACTTTGGTGCACTGGAGCACGTGCTTGCAGTTCAAATTTGAATTATGCACATTAAATGCGCAGAAACTCAATTAATGTATAAAAAGGGACAAACGAAACCGGAATAATTCCAAAATTTAGCACTGTACTTCTATTTGGTCTAATCTGGCTGTGTAAAAAAATTAAGGTAAGAGAAGGCAGTGTACGTATGTCGTTTCGCACACGGAGGTGACACGTTCCCTCTCGAAACCACGAGCCTTCTTGAGGGAACCTCCGGTTTTCAAGAAGCTTACACCAAAGCTTGTCCCAATTCGGCCAAAGAAATTACCGCAGCATGTTGGTGCCTTGTCATGACACCATGCCAAGTTTCATGATTTTCAGGCGTGTTTTGGAATTACACGAATTAAAAAACCAAATTTCTCAATCTTTCCGGCCGAGCCACGATGCCTAGACATTTGAATTTCACTCCCATCTTTTGCATGGGACCTAGAAATTCACCCAAGGACACACATGTGATTTTTCAAACAACTTTGGTGCATTGGAGTCTGTGCTTGTAGTTCAAATTTGAATTATGCACATTAAATGCCTAGAAACTCAATTAATTCATAATAAAGGCCAAACGAACCCGGAGTAATTCCAAAATTTAGCACGGTACTTCTATTTGGTCTAATCTGCCCGTGTAAAAAATTTAAGGCGGGAGAAGGCAGTGTACGTATGTTGTTTCGCACACGGAGGTGACACGTTCCCGCTCGGAACCATGAGCCTTCTTGAGGGAAGCTCCGGTTTGCAGGAACCTTACACCAAAGCTTGTCCCAATTCGGCGAAAGAAATTACTGCAGCATGTTGGTGCCATGTCATGACACCATGCCAAGTTTCATGATTTTCAGGCGTGTTTTGGAATTACAAGAATTAAAAAACCAAGTTTCTCACTCTTTCCGGGCGAGCCACGACGCCCAGATGTTTGAATTTCACTCCCATCTCTTGCATGGGACCTAAAAATTCACCCAAGGACACACATGTGATTTTTCAAACAACTTTGGTGCACTTGAGCATGTGCTTGTAGTTCAAATTTGAATTATGCACATTAAATGCCCAGAAACTCAATTAATGTATAAAAAAGGCCAAATGAACACGGAATAATTTCAAAATTTAGCACGATACTTCTATTTGGTCTAATCTGCGAGTGTACAAAAATTAAGGCGGGAGAAGGCAGGGTACGTATGTTGTTTCTCACACGGAGGTGGCACGTTCCCTCTCGGAACCACAAGCCTTCTTGAGGGAAGCTCTGGTTTGCAAGAAGCTTACACCAAAGCTTGTCCCAATTCGGCCAAAAAAATTACTGCATCATGTTGGTGCCATGTCATGACACCATGCCAAGTTTCATGATTTTTATCCGTGTTTTGGATTTACAGGAATTAAAAAACCAAGTTTCTCAATCATTCCGGTCGAGCCACGATGCCCAGATATTTGAATTTTATTCCCATTTCTTGCATGGGACCTATAAATTCACCCAAAGACACACATGTGATTTTTCAGCAAACTTTGGTGCATTGGAGCATGTGCTTGTAGTTCAAATTTGAATTATGCACATTAAATGCCCAGAAACTCAATTGATGCATAAAAATGCCAAACGAACCTGGAATAATTCCAAATTTAAACACGACACTCATGTACTAGTTGCATGTTCACTATACATAAATGTTCTAGCAATTCAAACACCATCCTTTCCCTCTGTAACACCATTTTGTCTTTCAAAACATAATGAAAAAATTAGGTATACCACAAATAGTTTACTAGAAAGAATCGTGTGGGATGCGATATAAAATATCTTGGGGCACCATCTTGTCTAGCTTACGCAGGAAGCTTCGTCGTCTACAGTCCATCGCCCCTGCTTGAACCACACTTGCGCGCCAGTTTCTCGTGGCACCGAGCAAATTTTTTTGCCACCGCGGAAATATCGGTCTCCCCGCCCCCTTCCTCCTACCAAAAGCCATATTTCCACTGTTCCTCCTTGCTTTCCAAGTTCAAACCTTCACTGCTGCTTACTGGCAGCTCAGCCTCCTCGCTGGCGACCCTTCTTCTTGCAGCGCCACCTCCTCGCCGGCTACCCTTCTTCTTGCAGCGCCGCATCCTCGCTGGCGACCCTTCTTCTTGTAGCGCCGCCTCCTTGCCAGTGACCCTTCTTCTTGGTGCTTGGCCTCCTCCTCGCCGACCCTTCTTCTTGCTGCACGGCCTCCTCGCCGCCGACCCTTCTTCTTGCTGCGCGGCCTCGTCGATATGGTCAGGTAATCCACACCCCACCCACACCATCCTCCTCCTTTCCCGTCCCACATGCCCCTACTGACGGAGCAACACCTTCCACCGAATCACTGCCCCCTCCTCCAATTAAGCGTCGCCCAAGGCCATTTTACACGCAGTATAATGTGGAGATGAGTAGCATGCAGCCACACGCGCGAACGAGGTCGCTATGGCTGCCATGCATGTCGACCGCCAGATCTTGGAGGAGCACCTTGTCTTCGAGGCCACCATCGACATCGCCACGCATTTGTCTACTTTAAAATACAGTTCGTGATGTTTTCTCGAGGCCACCGCCAGTGCCTTCTAGTGATTTGTCCTCTGTAATGTTAATATGCAATCTGATGTTCAGTTAACAGTTTGGTCCTCTGAAATGTAATGTTCAGTTAACACTTTGGTCCAACAATTGCTACATTTCGTAGTACTGTTCTCAAGCATTCTTTGTTTTGTTAACTGTCTTATCTTCTAGTACATGTTTGTATTCTGCAATGTCGTGCTCAGTTAACTATTTTGGTTCATTTGGTCTGCTGTCCATTTAATTGTTTGGTTTAGTTCTGCAATTTGATTTTCATTTGCTGTGGGTACAATTTTGTATTGTTATGCATGTGACACCAATCAAATTTGGCTGTACTCAATACATATTCTACTGATAGTATGGCAACTCTCAGTTAACCTGATCAAGATCTTCCTTATGTGTGTTGCAGGGAAACAATGGGAGACACTACGGTTTACCATCGAGGTTTGTTCAAGCAGGGTCCTTTGGCTAATAGCACATTATTGTGCAGTTGCATGAATCATTCTAATATTTAGGTTTCTTACAATTTGGTCTTGCACATGTAGGTCCTGCTATCAGAGGCTTAGACCCACTGTTTGACCCATTTTGCATATGGGGAAATGAGATGTCCATGAATATCAGCCAAGTCAAGAAACTCAGAAAGATTGTTAGGATGAAGAAACTTGCGACGAATAATAGCAAGATCTTTGTTTGCACAATGAAGACATCAGTCAACTATAGGATGGTACCAACTCTTTTACCTTGTTTTTACCCCTTGCGCCATTTCAAAATTTACAACAACGATTTATGCATAGCTTTGTTTTCACTACTTCTCAAAGCAGTTCACTGATGATTACCTCTCAAACCACCTGCATGGTCAAGAGGCGAGGAAGGTATTCATTCAACACCCACGGTACAATATTGAAGTCTTGCTGAAGAGGACGAAGGTTGGGTGGGCAATTATCTATAGCCACTGGCCTAAAGTTGCAAGGACATTCAACATCACTGAAGGCTCAATATTTGCCTTCCGCTTCTGCAGTTTCCCAGATGAGATTCATCTGTCTATTTACCGTGTATGATGCTACTTTCCTAATGTTTTTGATGCTGCATGTGAAACTTGGTGCTGCTTTGTAATGGCGTAACTGAGTGCCGAAGCTATCTGATGTAATTCGATTATGAAATCCTGGTTGCTTTTATATGGATATGAAATATCTAGCATGTTTTATAAGAAATATCAGTTTGATTAGTACATGGATTATCAATAATAGGCTAATTACCCTGCTTATTGGGGTTTTCTATTGCAAACGGTTACTCAGACAGCACCGTGGGCGATGAACTCAAACAACCCACACGGTTTCTAGAAAGTAGGCATGTTCGATCAACTAACAATCACACACGGCTTCCGGCAGCGAACTATTTGCGTTAGGCCACCTTGCATAAACGTTTCCACACAAAGAACTGCGTGTGATATAAATACATACGGAAATGTTTTTCTAGGATTCACTGTGTGGGATGTACATACCTACGGAAATGATTTTCTGGGATTCACCGTGTGGCATGTACATACCTATGGAAATGATTTTCTGGGATTCACCGTGTGGGATGTACATACCTACGGAAATGATTTTCTCGGATTATCGTGTGGGATGTACATACCTACGAAAATGATTGGGTTTCGATGCCTTGCCCGATCGCACACGGCCCCAGCCTAGGTCCCAGGAGGGCCTATCCCTGACGATTTCTGGGTTGTGTGGGAAGGACACCCTATAACACACACTCACTTGGCGATGGTTCCAAATGCCATCGCGGAAAGGGGTTAAAAACCGTTTGTATAGCACCGACTCCTACCAGTGTTAGGCTGGTGTGTGGGCTTCCTTGGAGCATTCCTCCATGTCCTGACCGGAAGGGTAATTGCTGTAACTCTATCCCGTTCAAGATTACCTGATCCCTCACCATCTGCTGAAGACCTAGGGTTGTCGGAATCAGATGAAGATACATCGCCTGAAGCATGAGTGCTGTCGCTGCTACTCGGCATCTACAAAGAACGCATGCAAAACTCAAGAAAGGAGGATAAGCATAAAACTAACAACTTGGTATGAAGCTGTCTAAACATGTCATGCAATAATTTAGAAAATGTACGGCTTATTTGTTAAGTTTGTGTGACTCGGGCGCCCGCGATCTGTAAATTGGTAGTAACTTATTTGGAAGAAATACAACTTATATGTACTAGTTAGGAAGGTTGATAATGAACATATATACGCTCTCCGTTATTTTATAGCCAATTTGGGAACATACGGAATGAAATAGGAAGAGGGATTGCGAGGAAATATGCCTCACAACGATGGGGAGCAGTAACTGATACGTCCATTTTGTATCATGCTTTTATATCGATATTTATCACATTATGGACTGTTATTTCACTTTATGTCACAATACTTATGGCTATTCTCTCTTATTTTACAAGGTTTACATAAGGAGGGAGAATGCCGGCAGCTGGAATTCTGGGTTGGAAAAGGAGCAAATATTAGAGACCTATTCTGCGCAACTCCAAAAGTCCTGAAACTCCACAGGACATCTTAAAATAAATAAAGAAAAATCCTCGTCAAAGATGAAGGCCAGGGGGTCCACACCCTGCTCACGAGGGTGGGGGGCGCCCCCTAGGGCGCGCCCCCTACCTCGTGGGCCCCCTGGTGGCTCTCCGACGTCCATCTTCTCATATATGAATTCTTTCAATGAGAAAAAAATAGGAAGGAACTTTTCGGGACGAGACTCCGCCGCCACGAGGCGGAACCTTGGCGGATCCAATCTAGAGCTCCGGCAGAGCTGTTCTGCCGGGGAAACTTCCCCGCAGGAGGGGGAAATCATCACCATCGTCATCACCAACGCTCCTGTCATCAGGAGAGGGCAATCTCCATCAACATCTTCACCAGCACCATCTCATCTCCAAACCCTAGTTCATCTCTTGTATCCAATTCTTGTCTCAAAGTCCGGGATTGGTGCTAGTAGGTTGCTAGTAGTGTTGATTACTCCTTGTAGTTGATGCTAGTTGGTTTATTTGGTGAAAGATCATGTGTTCAGATCCTATATGCATATTATTACCCCTCTGATTATGAACATGAATATGCTTTGTGAGTAATTACGTTTGTTCCTGAGGACAAGGGAGGAGTCTTGCTATGAGTAGTCATGTGAATTTGGTATTCGTTTGATATTTTGATAAGATGTATGTTGTCTAGCCTCTAGTGGTGTTATGTGAACGTCGACTACATAACACTTCACCATTATTTGGGCCTAGAGGAAGACATTGGGAAGTAATAAGTAAATGATGTGTTGCTAGAGTGACAGAAGCTTAAACCCTAGTTTATGCGTTGCTTTGTAAGGGGCTGATTTGGACCCACATGTTTCATGCTATGGTTAGGTTTACCTTAATACTTTTTTTGTAGTTGCGGATGCTTGCAATAGAGGTTAATCATAAGTGGGATGCTTGTTCAAGTAAGAACAGCACCCAAGCACCGGTCCACCCACATATCAAATTATCAAAGTATCGAACGCGAATCATATGAACGTGATGAAAACTAGCTTGACAATATTCCCATGTGTCCTCGGGAGCGCTTTTCCTATTATAAGAGTTTGTTCCGGCTTGTCCTTTGATACAAAAGGATTGGGCCACCTTGCTGCACTTTATTTACTTTTGTTACTTGTTGCTCGTTACAATCTATCTTATCACAAAACTATCTGTTACCACTTATTTCAGTACTTGCAGAGAATACCTTGCTGAAAACCGCTTATCATTTCCTTATGCTGCTCGTTGGGTTCGACACTCTTACTTATCGAAAGGACTATGATAGATCCCCTATACTTGTGGGTCATCAAGACTCTTTTCTGGCGCCGTTGCCGGGGAGTGTAGCGCCTTTGGTAGGTGGAATTTGGTAAGGAAAAATTTATATAGGGTGCTGAAATTTACTGTCACTTGTTACTATGGAAATTAATTCTCTGAGGGGCTTGTTCGAGGTATCTTCACCCCGTCCAGTAGAGCAAAGAGTTGCTCCTCAACCTAATGAACCTATTGAAAATGAAACTCCTTTTGAATTTCCTTCGGGTATGATGGAAAAACTGCTAGCTAACCCTTTTACAGGAGATGGAACAAAGCATCCTGATGAGCACTTAATATATGTGGATGAAGTTTGTGGATTATTTAAGCTTGCAGGTATACCCGATGATGTTGCTAAGAAGAAGGTCTTCCCTTTATCTTTGAAGGGAGATGCATTGATATGGTATAGGCTATGTGATGATATGAGATCATGGGACTATAAAAGATTGAAGTTGGAATTTCATCAAAAGTATTACCCTATGCATCTTGTTCATCGTGATCGCAATTATATATATAATTTCTGGCCTCGCGAAGGAGAAAGCATCGCTCAAGCTTGGGGGAGGCTTAAATCAATGTTATATTCATGCCCCAATCATGAGCTCTCAAGAGAAATGATTATTCAAAATTTATATGCTCGGCTTTCTGATAACAATCGCACCATGCTCGATACTTCTTGTGCTGGCTCTTTTATGATGAAGACTACTGAATTCAGATGGAATTTATTGGATAGAATTAAACGCAACTCTGAAGATTGGGACCTCGACGAAGGTAAGGAGTCAGGTATGACACCTAAGTTTGATTGTGTTAAATCTTTTATGGATACCGATATTTTCCGTAAGTTTAGCACTAAATATGGACTTGACTCTGAGATAGTAGCTTCTTTTTGTGAATCTTTTGCTACTTATGTTGATCTCCCTAAGGAGAAGTGGTTTAAATATCATCCTCCCATAGAAGTAAAAGTAGCTGCACCTATTAAAGTTGAAGAAAAGACTGTCACTTATAATGATCCTATTGTTCCTACTTCTCATATTGAGAAACCACCTTTCCCTGTTAGAATAAAGGATCATGCTAAAGCTTCAACTGTTGTTCGTAAAAGCAATATTAGAACTCATACACCTCCTGAGCAAGTTAAAGTAGAACCTAATATTGCTATTGTTAAAGATCTCTTGTCTGATAATATTGATGGGCATGTTATTCAGTTCGAAGGTGAAACTGCTAGAATTGCTAAGCCTTGTGATAAAGATAAACATAGACCTGTGGTAGGCGTGCCTGTTATTTCTGTTAAAATAGGAGATCATTGTTATCATGGCTTATGTGATATGGGTGCTAGTGCTAGTGTAATACCTATTGACTTATACGAAGAAATTAAGAATGAAATTGCACCTACTGAGTTAGAAGGTATTGATGTCACAATTAAACTTGCCAATAGAGATACTATTTCACCAATTGGGATTGTTAGAGATGTTGAAGTCTTGTGTGGGAAAACTAAATATCCTGCTGATTTTCTTATTCTTGGTTCCCCACAAGATAGCTTTTGCCCCATTATATTTGGTAGACCCTTCTTAAATACTGTCAATGCTACCATAGACTGCACAAAGAATGTTGTTACTATTGGCTTGGATGATATGGTTCATGAGTTTAATTTCTCTAAATTTAGTAAACAACATCGTCAGGAAGAATTACCTAGTAAGGATGAAATTATTGGTCTTTCTTCTATTACCGTACCTCCTAGTGATCCTTTAGAACACTATTTGCTAGACCATGAAAATTATATGTTCATGAATGAAAGAAGGGAAATAGATGAAGTATTCTTTAAACAGGAACCTATTCTGCAACACAATTTGCCTGTTGAAATCTTAAGGGATCCTCCTCCACCCAAGGGTGATCCCGTGTTTGAGTTTAAACCTTTGCCTGATAATCTTAAATATGCTTATCTTGATGAAAAGAAGATATATGCTGTTATTATTAGTGCTAACCTTTCAGAGCATGAAGAAGAAAGATTATTGAAAACTCTGAAGAAGCATCGTGCTGCTATTGGATATACTCTTGATGATCTTAAGGGCATTAGTCCCACTCTGTGTCAACATAAAATAAATTTGGAAGCAGATGCCAAACCAGTTCGTGATCCTCAACGACGTCTGAATCCTAAAATGAAAGAAGTGGTAAGAAAAGAAATACTCAAACTTTTGGAGGCAGGTATAATCTATCCCGTTGCTGATAGTGAGTGGGTAAGTCCTGTCCATTGTGTCCCTAAGAAGGGAGGTATTACTGTTGTTCCTAATGATAAAGATGAATTGATTCCACAAAGAATTATCACAGGTTATAGGATGGTAATTGATTTCCGCAAATTAAATAAAGCTACTAAAAAAGATCATTACCCCTTAACTTTTATTGATCAAATGCTAGAAAGATTATGCAAACATACACACTATTGCTTTCTAGATGGTTATTCTGGTTTCTCTCAAATACCTGTGTCGGCTAGAGATCAATCAAAGACTACTTTTACATGCCCTTTTGGTACTTTTGCTTATAGACGTATGCCTTTTGGTTTATGTAATGCACCTGCTACCTTTCAAAGATGCATGATGGCTATATTCTCTGACTTTCGTGAAAAGATTTGTGAGGTTTTCATGGACGATTTTTCCGTCTATGGTTCCTCTTTTGATGATTGCTTGAGCAATCTTGATCGAGTTTTGCAGAGATGTGAAGAAACTAATCTTGTCTTGAATTGGGAAAAGTGCCACTTTATGTTTAATGAAGGTATTGTCTTGGGGCACAAAGTTTCTGAAAGAGGTATTGAAGTTGATAAAGCTAAGGTTGATGCTATTGAAAAGATGCCATGTCCCAAGGACATCAAAGGTATAAGAAGTTTCCTTGGTCACGCTGGATTTTATAGGAGGTTCATTAAGGACTTCTCAAAAATTTCTCGGCCTCTGACTAATTTATTGCAAAAAGATATACCATTTGTCTTTGATGATGATTGTGTAGAAGCATTTGAAATACTTAAGAAAGCATTAGTCACTGCACCTGTTGTTCAGCCACCTGATTGGAATTTACCCTTTGAAATTATGTGAGATGCTAATGATTATGCTGTAGGTGCTGTTCTAGGGCAAAGAGCTGATAAGAAATTAAATGTTATTCATTATGTTAGTAAGACTCTAGACAATGCTCAAAGAAATTATGCTACTACTGAAAAAGAGCTTTTAGCAGTTGTATTTGCTTGTGATAAGTTCAGATCTTATATTGTTGATTCTAAAGTAACTATTCAAACTGATCATGCTGCTATTAAATACCTTATGGAAAAGAAAGATGCTAAACCTAGACTTATTAGATGGGTTCTCTTGCTACAATAATTTGATTTGCATATTGTTGATAGAAAGGGAGCTGAGAACCCCGTTGCAGACAACTTGTCTAGGTAAGAAAATATTCTTGATGACCCACTACCTATTAATGATAGCTTTCCTGATGAACAATTAAATGTTATAAGTACTTCTCGTAGTACTCCATGGTATGCTGATTATGCTAATTATATTGTTGCTAAGTTTATACCACCTAGCTTCACATACCAGCAAAAGAAAAAGTTTTTCTATGATTTAAGACATTACTTCTGGGATGACCCACATCTTTATAAAGAAGGATTAGATGGTGTTATTAGACGTTGTGTACCTGAGCATGAACAGGAACATATCCTACGCAAGTGTCATTCCGAGGCTTATGGAGGACACCACGCTAGAGATAGAACTCCACATAAGGTATTGCAATCTGGTTTTTATTGGCCTACTCTCTTCAAGGATGCCCGTAAGTTTGTCTTGTCTTGTTATGAATGTCAAAGAATTGGTAATATTAGTAAACGTCAAGAAATGCCTATGAATTATTCTCTTGTTATTGAACCGTTTGATGTTTGGGGCTTTGATTATATGGGACCTTTTCCTGCCTCTAATGTATACACACATATTTTAGTTGCTGTTGATTACGTTACTAAGTGGGTAGAAGCTATTCCAACTAGTAGTGCTGATCATAACACTTCTATTAAAATGCTTAAAGAAGTTATTTTCCCAAGGTTTGGAGTCCCTAGATATTTAATGACTGATGGTGGTTCACACTTTATTCATGGTGCTTTCCGTAAAATGCTTGCTAAATATGATGTTAATCATAGAATTGCATCTCCTTATCACCCACAGTCTAGTGGTCAAGTAGAGTTGAGCAATAGAGAGCTCAAATTAATTTTGCAAAAGACTGTTAATAGGTCTAGAAAGAATTGGTCCAAGAAACTTGATGATGCATTATGGGCTTATAGAACTGCATACAAAAATCCTATGGGTATGTCTCCGTATAAAAAGGTTTATGAAAAAGCATGTCACTTACCTCTCGAACTAGAACATAAGGCATATTGGGCTATTAAAGAGCTTAATTATGATTTTAAACTTGCCGGTGAGAAGAGGTTATTTGATATTAGCTCACTTGATGAATGGAGAACCCAAGCTTATGAAAATGCCAAGTTGTTTAAAGAAAAAGTTAAAAGATGGCATGACAAAAGGATACAAAAGTGTGAGTTTAATGTAGGTGATTATGTATTGCTATACAACTCTCGTTTAAGATTTTTTGCAGGAAAACTTCTCTCTAAATGGGAAGGCCCCTATGTTATCGAAGAGGTCTATCGTTCCGGTGCCATAAAGATCAACAACTTCGAGGGCACAAATCCGAAGGTGGTAAACGGTCAAAGAATCAAACATTATATCTCAGGTAATCCCATAAATGTTGAAACCAATATTATTGAAACCGTAACCCCGGAGGAATACATAAGAGACACCTTCCGGAACGTTTCAGACTCCGAAAAGGAATAGGTATGTGGTACGGTAAGTAAACCGACTCCAAAACAATTTTAAGGCAATATTTCTCCATTTTGGAATATTTAGAAAAATTGAAAAATAAGTAGCAGTCCGGGAAGGACAGGAGGGCCCCATGAGGGTGGTGGGCGCGCCCTACCCCCTGGGCACGCCCCCTACCTCGTGAGCACCTCGTGTGCCTTCCGGACTCTGTTTTCTTGCACGTTAAGTATTTTGCTCAGTAAAAATTCATTATATATTCTCCCGAAGGTTTTGACTCCTGTATCACGCAAATATCCTCTATTTTCGTTTCGAGCTGTCCCATTGCAGATTAAATCAACATGTCTTCCCAGGATTCGGAAGGAGAAAGCTATGTGGATGATTACTTAGCAAATCCAAAGGTCTATGGAGATGTGGAACACGATGGATGGACCACGGAGGAAGACGAGGACTATAAACCCAAGGGGAAGGAGGAGACGAGCTCAGATGAAGATGAAGCACCATTACCTCAACTTGGGGACATGCACGTGGAGTTCAAAAAGTCAAGTCTCCCTGATAGGGTAAAGAAACCCAAGTTCGAGTTTATCCCTTTTCGTCTCTTGCATGAAAATAAGCAGGACCTATGCAAAAAGATATTAACCTTGGAGTGGGAGATTGATGATCTGAGGGATCAAAATGCCATCCTCAAGCGCAAATTAAGGGATAAGCCTAAGCCATCAACTAAGCCAACATCACCACCACCTTCTTCACCGACAAAGGAGACATAATCACATGGGTATGGGCACTCCCCTTGGCAACTGCCAAGCTTCGGGGAGGTGCCCCGGTATCGTATCACAATCACAACTCCTATCTTTACCGTTTTTCTTAGTTCGATCTTATTAGTAGTATCTTGATTTAGTAGAATAAAGTTTATGGCATGATCTAGTTTTGGGTTTTGCTTTATGATCTCTCTATGTAATCGAGTCAGTGAGCTATATATAATAAAGATTAGTGTTGAGTCAAGGGCTTGATTATTTTGCCATGATCTTGGGTGAATAAAATAAAGAAGAAAAGAATAAAAAGAAACAAAAAGTTCATATTGATCTTATTGAGAGTAATGACTTCACATATAAAGAGTATGATGATTAAAAGTTGTTGGGAGTTGGCAGACATAGCTTTGGTCATTGTTGCAATTAATAGGAAGTAATAAGGAAAGAGAGGTCTTCACATATAGATATATTATCATTGACATCTTTTATGATTGGGAGCACTCATTAAAATATGACATGCTAAAGAGTTGATGTTGGACAAGTAAGACAACATAATGAGTTATGTCTTTCTTATATCTGAGATAAAGTATGTTGTCATGGATCCTCTAACTTGTTGAGCTTGCCTTTCCCCCTCATGCTAGCCAAATTCTCAGCACCAAGTAGAAATACTACTTGTGCTTCCAAATACCCTTAAACCAGTTTTGCCATGAGAGTCCACCATATCTACCTATGGATTGAGTAAGATCCTTCAAGTAAGTTGTCATCGGTGCAAAGCAATAAAAATTGCTCTAAATATGTATGATTGATTGGTGTGGGAGAAATAAGCTTTATACGATCTTGTGATGTGAAAGTAATAAAAGCGACGGACTGCATAATAAAGGTTCATATCACAAGGGGCAATATAAAGTGACGTTCTTTCGCATTGAGATTTTATATATCCAACCATAAAAGCGCATGGCAACCTCTGCTTCCCTCTGCGAAGGGCCTATCCTTTATTATTATCTTCTACCTTATGCAAGAGTCATGGTGATCTTCACCTTTTCTTTTTCATTTTATCCTTTGGCAAGCTCAGCATGTTGGAAAGAACATGATATATATATCTAATTGGATGTAGGGGAGCATTAACCATTATTGTTGACATTACCCTTGAGGTAAAAGGTTGTGGGGCAAAACTATAAGCCCCTATCTTTCTCGGTGTCTGATTAAAACTCCGTAGCCACAAGTATCGCGTGAGTGTTAGCAATTATGGAGGACTAAATGATAGTTGAGTATGTGGACTTGCTTTTTAGCTCTGACATAGACTCTTTCCGATGTTATGATAAATTGCAATTGCTTCAATGACTGAGATTATAGTTTGTCGGAGCCCAATAAGGTTTATGATTTATACTTTTGCATTGTGAATAGATCATCACTTGAACATAAGTAATCATATGACAAAAGCTATATATGTTGCTGCTATGAGAATAATCATGATGCCTTCATGTCCGTATTTTATTTTTATCGACGCCTCTACCTCTAAACATGAGGACATATTTATTGTTATCGGCTTTTCGCTTGAGGACAAGCGAGGTCTAAGCTTGGGGGAGTTGATACGTTAATTTTGCATCATGCTTTTATATCGATATTTATCGCATTATGGACTGTTATTTCACTTTGTGTCACAATACTTATGGCTATTCTCTCTTATTTTACAAGGTTTACATAAGGAGGGAGAATGCCGGCAGCTGGAATTCTGGGCTGGAAAAGGAGCAAATATTAGAGACCTATTCTGCGTAACTCCAAAAGTCCTGAAACTCCACGGAACATCTTAAAATAAATAAAGAAAAATCCTCGTCAAAGATGAATGCCAGGGGGCCCACAACCTGCTCACGAGGGTGGGGGGCGCCCCCCCTAGGGCGCGCCTCCTACCTCATGGGCCCCCTGGTGGCTCTCCAACGTCCATCTTCTCATATTTGAGAAAAAATAGGAAGGAACTTGTCGGGACGAGACTCCGCCGCCATGAGGCGGAACCTTGGCGGATCTAATCTAGAGCTCCGGTAGAGCTGTTCTGTCGGGGAAACTTCCCTCCGGGAGGGGGAAATCATCACCATTGTCATCACCAACGCTCCTCTCATCGGGAGAGTGCAATCTCCATCAACATCTTCACCGGAACCATCTCATCTCCAAACCCTAGTTCATCTCTTGTATCCAATTCTTGTCTCAAAGTCCGGGATTGGTGCTAGTAGGTTGCTAGTAGTGTTGATTACTCCTTGTAGTTGATGCTAGTTGGTTTATTTGGTGGAAGATCATGTGTTCAGATCCTATATGCATATTATTACCCCTATGATTATGAACATGAATATGCTTTGTGAGTAATTACGTTTGTTTCTGAGGACAAGGGAGAAGTCTTGCTATGAGTAGTCATGTGAATTTGGTATTCGTTTGATATTTTGATAAGATGTATGTTGTCTAGCCTCTAGTGGTGTTATGTGAACGTCGACTACATAACACTTCACCATTATTTGGGCCTAGAGGAAGACATTGGGAAGTAATAAGTAGATGATGGGTTGCTAGAGTGACAGAATCTTAAACCCTAGTTTATGCGTTGCTTCATAAGGGGCTGATTTGGACCCACATGTTTCATGCTATGGTTAGGTTTACCTTAATACTTTTGTTGTAGTTGCGGATGCTTGCAATAGAGGTTAATCATAAGTGGGATGCTTGTTCAAGTAAGAACAACACCCAAGCACCGGTCCACCCACATATCAAATTATCAAAGTATCGAACGCGAATCATATGAACGTGATGAAAACTAGCTTGACGATATTCCCATGTGTCCTCGGGAGCGCTTTTCCTATTATAAGAGTTTGTTCTGGCTTGTCCTTTGCTACAAAAGGATTGGGCCACCTTGCTGCACTTTATTTACTTTTGTTACTTGTTGCTTGTTACAATCTATCTTATCACAAAACTATCTGTTACCACTTATTTCAGTACTTGCAGAGAATACCTTGCTGAAAACCGCTTATCATTTCCTTCTGCTCCTCATTGGGTTTGACACTCTTACTTATCGAAAGGACTACGATAGATCCCCTATACTTGTGGGTCATCAGTAACTAACAGGCTTCTTAATGTAAACCCGGCCAGACCACAGGAGAGGCGAGGGTTACAGGATCGATATGCTCGAGGGTGGCTGGCGAGCAAACAAATACGGCGAGGCGTGGGCAGCCGCGTGTTGAGAACGACAGTGGAGGTAGGCTTGACGCCGAAGAGCGGACACACGGCCGGGGTGAGCACGCCGGCGCCGGAGAGGGTTCTGCTATGGATCTAGGGGAGGGAGGATGATGTCGCTTCAAGCTACGTCAGTATTTCCCCAAAGAGTAAGGGATGATGCAGCACAGCAGCGATAGGTATTTCCCTCAGATATGAAGCCAAGGTTATCGAACCAGTAGGAGAACCAAGCAACACAACGTAAACAACCCCTGCATACAGATAACAAATCCTCGCAACCCGACGTGTTAAAGGGGTTGTCAATCCCTTTCGAGTAACGGTGCCAGAAATTGGTGCATGACGGGAAAAAGGTTGTAAAATATTGATAATCGAAAGCCAAATAAAATAAATTGCAGCAAGGTATTTTTGGGTTTTTAGATTAATAGATCTGAAAATAAAAGCAAATAAAAATAGATCGCAAAGGCAAATAATATGAGAAAGAAGACCCTGGGGCCATAGGTTTCACTAGTGGCTTCTCTCAAGAAAAATAGCAAAGCGATGGGCGAACAAATTACTGTTGGGAAATTGATAAAACTTCAAATAATTATGACAATATCCAGGCAATGATCATTACATAGGCATCACGTCCAAGACTAGGAGACCGACTCCTGCCTGCATCTACTACTATTACTCAACACATCGACCGCTATCCAGCATGCATCTAGTGTATTAAGTTCATGGAGAAATGGACTAATGCAATAAGAACGATGACATGATGTAGACAAGATCTATCTATGTAGAGATAGACCCCATCGTTTTATCCTTAGTAGCAACAATACATACATGTCGGTTCCCCTTCTGTCACTGGGATCAAGCACCGTAAGATCGAACCCACTACAAAGCACCTCTTCCCATTGCAAGATAAATAGATCAAGTTGGCCAAACAAAACCCAAATTTCGGAGAAGAAATACGAGGCTATAAGCAATCATGCATAAAAGAGATCAAAGAAACTCAAATACTTTCATGGATATAAAAATATAGATCTGATCATAAACTCGAAGTTCATCGATCCCAACAAACACTATTGCAGGATGCTGCTAATGCAACACTACGATCAGAGACCCTTCGACGAAACTATGTGCGATGCCGTAATCACAAATGGTGGTGTAAAAAACTGTCAAAAAGGTGCAAAATGTTTGCGATGGAGGATGCATGAAACACAGTTCCGATTTTCATTGCGTGTGCGATGCAGGGCATACGGTTCAGCTCAATTAACTATCTGCGATGAGGAGGAACAAAAGAAACAGGCAGCCAGATGAAGGTGTGTGCGATGTGCAGCATACAGTTCACTCGGATGAACTGTTTGTGATTAGGAAACACAAAAGAAATGGTCAGCCAGATCAAAGGTGTGTGCGATATACAGCACGCGGTTCACTCGGATGAACTGTTTGCGTTGAGACATGAGAGCATAAACTGTTCAAAAGAACAAGATGTGTGTGATACGAGGCAAACATGTGTGTAATCAGAAACGTGTGCGAAGACCGATAACAACACAGACGATTACTGCTAACAAGCCATGTGTGTTGTGAGCAAACGATTGCTGGTATACAATTGTGAGTGATTGATGAAAACATCACCGACGGATTACATTGTTTAGTCCGTGTGCGATGTGATTTTCTTTGTCCGCACAACATCTATGCTCTGTCTACAGAGCATCAACATATATACTTAAAAAGACAACATTGCATAACCAAATTAAGCATACAATTACACAAGTGACTACACACATAACATTTCCACTTACCAAAGCAAGCAATTACATGCATACTAAAGTAGGAGAAATGAGGATCTAATCATCTACTTATTGTTGCGAGGACGCTTGCCATTGCTCTGCTTCTGGATGGATACTTGGCCGTTTTGGGGAAGGAGGCACTTCCTCATGTCAACGATTCGCCTGTACATGTCGTAGCTCGTGTACACCTCCTTGGCCGCGTACACGACGTGAGCTTTGTCGAGTTTCTCCATCCAGGCCGAGTGCCAGGCACGCTTGTCCTTGTTGCACGAATCCTTCATGTCTCTATAGTAGGGGTCAATGATGGCCTCGGCGAGGTGAACCAGTGAGTCCTTCTCATGCTCCTTGCTGCCCCAGATCTTGTATTGGCCCTGGATGTCGATAAGATTCTGGCAGGCGATGCCCGAATTCTTGAGCGCCTTTACATCGTTGGTGATGTCCACTGTAGCGAACATGTAGTGGGGGCTGTTGACAAACCTGGAGAAACGCTCGCAAGGCCTTGTGGCTAGGCAGTAGTGGTAGACGAGGACGTGGTGGCACACGCACATCTGGGCGACGATGACCTTGGGACGAGACCCGACACGAGCGCGGGTGTACTCGAGGTCGAACCCGACCACCTTATACTTCTCCGTGGCAAGCAACAACTCCATGATGTGGATGGAGTGCTCCACCCAGACCGGGTCGTTGGTGTACACCGCCGAGAGGTCCATGAACCTTCTGAGGGTGTCCACCATGTCACGCATGGTGAACTGCTTCTCGTCGTTGGCAGCCGCTCGGAGCGCCATTGGATCCACGCAGGATACCCTCTAAGAATTTCTCGTGGTGGGTGTGCTTCTTGTAATGGTGGGGCGCGATCGAAAGGTTGAAGAGACACAGGGGTTAAATGGCCGCTGTAAGAAATGGGGGCCGGCCGGCCTGTAATCGTCACGTCTTGTCACGACGTTCATAGAGGAGGATTCCAGTGCATGCTTGACAACACCGCCCCACATGCGTGGGCTCGAAGAGGCGCCAAATGAATCGTCAGTGAGCCTGTTCCCGCGCTACCGCGCTGTTTACCGCGCAAGCTTCCCGCCCGGCTTGTTTGGCCACACGTCGGCTAGACGAGGGACAAATCATGGGCGTTTATTGGCAAAAAGCTTTGTAAAAACGAAGTGTGTGGAATGACTTTGATCATAAATTTACCCGTGGGTGATGAGGTCAAAGTTACACAGAAGGGTGATGATGGGCACTCGAGTGCGATAAGTAATTATGCGCTCTACAGTCCACACGGTGGAAGAAACCAACTGTGTGCAATAATGTCGAAGATCGCAGTTGAGTTAGCTATATAGATCGTGTGCTGTGAGATCGACAAGGTAAACGGATTCAAGAATGGTTAATAAAATCTAAGACCATTGCATATTAAGGTCAAAATAGTGTTAGCAATATACAACTCTCATATGATGCCATTTCAACGATTGTACCACAAAAGCTCAAAATGTTAGAAGGTTCAAATTCCAAAGTTATATGGCTCAAATTCAAAGATTACAAGGTTTAAACTGATATTAGAAATGAAATTCAGCTCATCAGCTGCAAACGCTCGCGCTGATTCGCTAAACATGGATATCAGAGAGGTCCAAACTAATATCACCGCTTCTAAGTTTGGTTTTGAAACCTCAAAATTTTTGCAAAGGGGTCAGCCACTGAGAAGTCATGTATGGGGTTGACACGATGACTTCCGATTACTCTGTCATCTGAAGTTCCAAAATGAAATTCAGCATTTTTGGAGCCTACTCCATTCTGCCGCAGGCGCTGGCGCTGATCAACAAACCAATCATTTTTGCGAAATAGATTAGGGAAAACCCCATTTCCTTCAGCACCCTTGCTCTAAGAACAAAGAACCCAGTGAATATAATCTCCGATAAGGTCCCTCGGTAGGAGTTCAAAGTAATTTCCGAGAGATATAGATCTAGGCATTCGACATGATTGTTATATTGTATCACATTATCCACCACTAGTCCTAATCTTATCTGCAAAAGAAGAAAACATGTTAGTGCCTACATGCAGTTTTGAACATTACTACAGGCCTATTGGTTTGCAGGATTTGTAAAATGCACTAACATGCCATCTTTGATCTGACATGATTAACATGGGCATTTGATTACATTCTAGAAAAATGTAGCCTTCTTCACAAGAGGGTGGAGTGGATGAAAAGTTCCCTAAGAAAACTTGAACTCCTTATGGTTAACATTTAACAGGAAAGGAACATCACCTCGATATATATCTTCTCCAGGCACGGAAAGCATCTCAGGAAACTGACAGCTTGCTCCAGGTTGGGGATGATAGATTCTAGTGCCAAGACCTTCACTGTACGCAGTTTCAGGGTCAAGCTTGTCAAAATCATTTCCTGAATGATAGACGAACAAACATCTTCAAAATTAGAAATAATGTTAATTTGTAGAAGGATAGGTAGAAGCCGGCTGTTGTACCTGAACAGGTGTGGATCCAATAACAAGTTCGGAGTATTTGTGAGATGAGTAGCCCACCACTGTCAATTTCGGTGTAGAAATGACATTGAGGACCTTCTTGATCAACTACAAGTAATCTCTCAAGTGTAGGTGTGTCCTCAATGACCATACCATGGTACACTTCTTGTGATGTCTTCCTGCCGCACCAGCAACACACATAAATAGTCCAGAGAGTCATGGAGGTGATGTGGAAGGTACTCAACCCATTGAACGCCTGAAGACGAAGGTACTCGAGTGGAGTACAACCATGATGTAGGTGCTCCATGTCACTGTTTGAGAGGCAGGCGGCGACGAGCTCGAGGTGCTTCAGTCGTGGTAGAATAAGAGCGGGCGCGTCATTAAGGGGGGGAGGGGGAATGGCAGTTCCTGAACTTGGCGACGCGCAGCGTGGGCGCGAGGCGGAGTGTGGACGTTGGCAGCAACCGCATATGCCAATCATCAAAAGTGAGCTCCTTGAGCTGATCTAGGGCGGGGGATCGGAACCAGTCGTCAAGCTTGGCTCGGTCCTTGCCGTTGGAACGGAACTTGCCCATTCTAAGGCCTTTGGTTGGGCTAAGGTGACCGCCGAGGATCTTGGAGAACGCACCCAAGCTTGCATGCCTGCAGGTCGACTCTAGAGGATCCCCGGGTACCGAGCTCGAATTCGCCCTATAGTGAGTCGTATTACAATTCACTGGCCGTCGTTTTACAACGTCGTGACTGGGAAAACCCAGTTGTCCTCGCCCCATATTTGATTGGGAGGAGGGAGATGATGACTCTCAACATATCATTGGGGAGGCTGCTGATGAAGTCTAGGCCTGCTGGAGTCGCTTGTGGTTCTAGCTTGCCCCGCCTCTGCTTGTTGGCAGCCCGGTTCTCCACCTCCGGAGTCTCCTTGTCAGCGGTGCTTTCTGATAGAAATGGGAGTACAGGGAATATTTAGTTAAAACAGGGCAATAGAAAAGTGTATTGGTAACTAGAAGTTATTAGGTAGGAATATAGTAAGAAAAGGGAATAACAATTGGTTGCTTAAATACTACACAAATCATTTGACATTGCTGGGTAAGTCAACATGGAGATAGTTGAAAAGAAAACTTACTTTGAACAAAGTCAGGACGGATGGTTTTGTCGGGGAAGTTAGCATATATCTCATGACCAGGCCCTTTTATGTGTAGTGCAATTTTAGTGCCAGCTTTCAGTACATAAAACTTTGCAATTTCTTTCCAAAAGACAGTGCCAAAATAGGAGTCACCATGTTCATCAAGTCTTACAGTAGCAACGATTGTAAATCCATGGTTTGTGTGCAGTATGACATTCGTGAAGCCTTCATCTATGTAAAGGGAAAAATTGTGCACTGCATAATATGTTGCATAGCAAGGGATGTTTTGCAGAAAATGGTAGGATCGTTAAACAAGGTAACATGCAAATATGGGCCCAAATTGAAAGAACTGTACAACAGTTAAAATCGAAGGATTAAAATCTATAATTAAATAGATAGGGTAAACATGATGTCATGGAAATACGAGAGTAATCAGAAGAACAATACACCATTAATGTGCCTAATATAGAAAGAAGAGGGGAAAAAAATCCCCTTTGACGTATATGGTGCATGTGGCACATTTTATCCAAATGTAGCAATATTTAGAATATGTTCAGGAAAGTAGGCCATGCCAACCGATTTAGGGTGAGATTGAACATACCGCGCGCGTCCTCAAGTTATCTGGTATGGTGAGATGAAATCTCTGGCGGAGGTCGCAAAGTCCTGAAGTGTCGGTGCACTGTACATTATATGAATGAAAGAAAACCCTCAAATCAGCTTGAATAAAAATGAATTCACGGCGATTTCCGTCTGGTGATTAAAGGAGGTAGATGAACTGGGATAAGAGATGAGATAATATCTCGTTAAATTAGTTACCTTGTCGTCCATGAGAAAGAACCCTCAGTATGGCAGATTCCCCAACCGAGCGGAGCTGGATCGACCACGAGCAGCATCGAGAAAGTCGATGGCGATAGGCGGCAGCAAGCGGAAGTGGCGAAATGCGATGGGCTTTGCCAGCAGCCTAGCGGTGGCAGGCGTCGAGCTAAGTGTTTACCGCCGCGATAGGCGGTGCCATGGCATAGATGCGGAGGAGCTTGTGCAGGTGTGAGTGGGGAACGTACCGGAGGGGCCGAAGGGGTGGCGGGCGGGGTGAGGGTTTTTTGTGATGTGGGGATGGTGAGGGTCTTCTTTTTTTCTTTTTTTGAATTGGGTGGTGAGGGTTTTCTGTCCCACAAAGAATTTTGGGGGCGATGGTTTGCTAGACGAACCATGTGTAATTGATGCAGTAGGCAAAATTAAAGTCATTGCACACAGTTCCAATTCTAGGAACTGTGTGTGATTGACGTACTACCTCCGTCCTAGTTTATTGGTCCCTCATTGTAATTTTTACCAAAATTTGGCGAAATATTTAACATACTCAGACATAGATAATAAGCGTACACGTACATAAGCATAGTTCAACCATAAGTATGTTGGGGAACACAGTATTTCAAAATTTTCCTACGATCATGCAAGATCTATCTAGGAGATGCATAGCAACAAGAGGGGAGAGTGTGTCCACATACCCTCGTAGACCGAAAGCGGAAGCGTTAAGTAACGCAGTTGATGTAGTCAAACGTCTTCACGATCTAATTGATCCAAGTACCGAACGCACGACACCTCCGTGATCTGCACTTGTTCAGCTCGGTGATGTCCCTCGAATTCTTGATCCAGTTGAGGCCGAGGAGAGTTTTGTCAGCACGATGACATGGTGATGGTGGTGATGAAGTTACTAACGCAGGGCTTCGCCTAAGCACTACGACAATAGGACCAAGGTGGAAAACTGTGGAGGGGGGCACATCACACGGCTAAGACAAATCTTGGAGTGCCTTTGGGGTGCCCCCTGCTCACGTATATAAAGGAGGGGGGAAGAGGAGGCCGGCCTAGGAGGGGCGCGCCTATAGGGGGAGTCCAACTAGGATTCCAAATCCTAGTTGGAGTCCCCTTCCTTTTCCAAGAGGGGAGAGAGGGAAGGAATAGGAGAGGGAAAAGGAAAGAGATGGGGGCACCGCCCCCTCCCTAGTCCAATTCGGACTTGCCATGGGGGGGGCGACCCCTTGAGGCCCTTCTCTCCTTTCCCGTATGGCCCATTAAGGCCCACTACTTCCCCCGTTGAATTCCTATAACTCTCCGGTACTCCTAAAAATACCCGAATCACTCGGAACTTTCCGATGTCCGAATATAGCCTTCCAATATATCGATATTTACGTCCCGACCATTTCGAGACTCCTCGTCATGTCTGTGATCTCATCCGGGACTCCGAACAACCTTCAGTACATCAAATCACATAACTCATAATACAAATCATCATCGAACGTTAAGCGTGCGGACCCTACGGGTTCGAGAACTATGTAGACATGACCGAGACACATCTCCGGTCAATAACCAATAGCGGAACCTAGATGCTCATATTGGCTCCTACATATTCTACGAAGATCTTTATCGGTCAAACCACATAACAACATACATTGTTCCCTTTGTCATCGATATGTTACTTGCTCGAGATTCGATCATCGGTATCCTCATACCTAGTTCAATCTCGTTACCGGCAAGTCTCTTTACTCGTTCCGTAATGCATCATCCCGTAACTAACTCTTTAGTCAGATTGCTTGCAAGGCTTATAGTGACGAGCATTACCGAGAGGGCCCAAAGATACCTCTCTGACAATCGGAGTGACAAATCCTAATCTCGATATATGCCAACTCAACAAACACCATGGGAGACACCTGTAGAGCATCTTTATAATCACCCAGTTATGTTGTGACGTTTGATAGCACACTAAGTGTTCCTCCGATATTCGGGAGTTGCATAATCTCATAGTCATATAGGAACATGTATAAGTCATGAAGAAAGCAATAGAAACAAACTAAACGATCATAGTGCTAAGCTAACAGATGGGTCTTGTCCATCACATCATTCTCTAATGATGTGATCCTGTTAATCAAATAACAACACATGTCTATGGCTAGGAAACTTAACCATCTTTGATTAACGAGCTAGTCAAGTAGAGGCATACTAGGGACACTATGTATTCACACATGTATCAAGTTTCCGGTTAATAAAATTCTAGCATGAATAATAAACATTTATCATGATATAAGGAAATATAAATAACAACTTTATTATTGCCTCTAGGGCATATTTCCTTCAGTCTCCCACTTGCACTGGAGTCAATAATCTAGTTCACATTGTCATGTGATTTCACACCAATAGTTCACATCTTTATGTGATTAGTTCACATCTCCATGTGACTAATACCCAAAGGGTTTACCAGAGTCAATAATCTAGTTCACATCGCTATGTGATTAACACCCAAATAGTGATGATGTTTTTCTTGTGAGAGAAGTTTAGTCAACGGGTCTGCCACATTCAGAGCCATATGTATTTTACAAATTTTCTATGTCTACAATGCTCTGCATGGAGCTGCTCTAGCTAATTGCTCCCACTTTCAATATGTATCCAAATTGAGACTCAGAGTCATCCAGATTGGTGTAACTCTTTAAGACGAACTCTTTATCACCTCCATAACCGAGAAATATCTCCTTAGTCTTCTAAGGATAATTTTGACCGCTGTCAAGTGATCCACTCCTGGATCAATATCGTACCCCCTTGCTAAACTCACGACAAGGTACACAATATGTTTGGTACACAACATAGCATACTTTATAGAACCTATGGCTGAGGCATAGGGAATGACTTTCATTCCCTTAATATTTTCTGCCGTGGTCGTGTTTTGAGTCTTACTCAACTTTACACCTTGCAACACAGTCAAGAACTCCTTCTTTGACTGTTCCATTTTGAACTACTTCAAAATCTTGTCAAGGTATGTACTCATTGAAAAAACTTATCAAGCGTCTTGATCTATCTCTATAGATCTTGATGCTCAATATGTAAGCAGCTTCACCGAGGTCTTTCTTTGAAAAACTCCTTTCAAACACTCCTTTATGCTTTCCAGAAAAAATTCTACATTGTTTCCGATCAACAATATGTCATTCACATATACTTATCAAAAATGTTGTAGTGCTCCCACTCACTTTCTTGTAAATATAGGCTTCACCGCAAGTCTGTATAAAACTATATGCTTTGATCAACTCATCAAAGGGTATATTCCAACTCCGAGATACTTGCACCAGTCCATAGATGGGTGGCTGGAGCTTCCACACTTTGTTAACACCGTTAGGATTGACAAAACCTTCTAGTTGCATCATATACAACTCTTTTTTAATAAATCCATTAAGGAATGTAGTTTTGATATCCATTTGCCAGATTTCATAAAATGCGGCAACTGCTAACATGATTCGGACAAACTTTTAAGCATCGATTTGTAACATCCCAAATTTTCAATTTGGAATGTTATACATAGATCATTCTTGCATATCATATTTTATTGCATTTCGTCTCGCGATCCTCGAAATCCTTAGCAGCTCAAGGACCCTCGGAGAGAGTTGGGGATTTCCCCGGTTTTCAAATTTGATTTTATCAAATTCTGAAACGAGGATTTTTGTTTTAATTATTTTTCTCTCCAAAAATATTTCATATTAAAATATATGAGAGGAGATAATACGACTTCTCCAAAATAAATGAAATATTGGAGGAAAAATATTAAAATCAATATTTGTTTTATTTGGATTTTATTTGCAATTTTGTTTGCATTAGAAAAATTGCACGTTTTCAAAATTGCATTTTAGGGCCAAGAAAATGTTCATCTCATTCTAAATATGTCATTTAGACGGTGAATATTTGTTTTGGCATTTTAGATTTTTATTTTATTTTCTAGGATTTTTTTAGTTTCGGCGGAATTATTATTAAAAAAAGTGCGCGTGGCTAACTGGGCCAAAGCCCAGCCGCCGGCCCACCTCCCCCGCGACGCCGTCTTCCTCAGGAGACCGACGCCGCCACGCCGCCCCGGACTGGAGTCTGGCTAGGACTCCGCCCCGCCGCCCCTTTGCCCCCTCCCCAAGGCACCTCTCCCCTTATATACCCCATCTCCCAGCCACCACCACCTGCCACCGCCGCCTCGCCCCGCAGCAGCCGCCGCCGCCCGCTGCCGCGCTCGCCGCCGCCGCCTTGCCGTGCCGCCTCGCCGCCGCCTCGCAGCCGCCGCCGCCTTGCCGTGTCGCGCCGCCGCCGCCTCGCCGCGCCGCGCCGCCTCGCCCCGCCGTCGCCGCCGTGTCTCGCCGGACCGACGAGGTAGTCACCGTTTTTTTAAATGAAAACTGATTCGTTTTTTTAAGAAAGCCCTAGTTTGTTTTTTTCGGTTCGCCGGTTTTTCCCGGTTTTTCTTTTTAGTGGACGTTCGTCCGTACGTTCGTTCTAACGAACGGTTTTCTCTCGTTAGTTACAGATAACGAATGCCCGTTTGTTAGCCTGTTCGTCAGTTTTCTTTTATCGGATTTTCCGCGGTTATTTCTGATCCGATTTTCGTTCTAGTTTATCTTTTCGCTCGTTAGTCGGAATTAGGCGATTCAAGCGCCTAGATCTTCGTCTCGAGACCCTCTTTCCGCTTAACCAACTTGAACAAGCTTTTGCTACTGTAAAATTTGACCTAGGTCCAGATTAGTAACGGATCTTGTTTCTTTCGCCGTTTGAGTTTCGTTGCTCCGTTCGATTTGATTCTTTTTGCAAACTGGAGTTCTTAAGTTGAACTTTCTGGTTAGATCTTCTTATTTGAGTTTTACCCGTGCTTCTTTGCTTGATTGCTTATGTATGCTATTGTTTGTTTGCGATAGAACTCCCGGAGTGCAAAGCGTGTTATTTGGAGTCTCTAGGTTACGCGGATCGTCAGCAAGGCAAGTAACACTTTGATCATATCCCTTTATCAACCAGTTTTTATGCATTAGTTCCAACCCTCAAACATTGCATGGTTAGGATGACATTAACATGTGGGTTGGGAAGTAGTTGATGAGGTAGAACCTATTGCCCTGTTACATTTAAACCCTTGGGAGTCACTTACGAATTGCTTATATTGCTATGCTATGCCCGTAGACGTGGTTTGGGTCAGTGAAATCCATGACAGATGTGAGATTATTAATTAATGGTTCAACTTAAGGTAGCAACTTAAATACACATCTGGGTGGATTGAGGCACCTGGAGTACCTAGTGTTGCCTGTATTTTTGGAAATCCCGGAGTACCCGTGTGATCTTCCTATGGACCGCCACCCAGGCTCAAAGGGAACTGAGATGATTCATGCTAGAAACTTCAGTGTGCAGCCACTGTCGTGGTTCTAAGTATGACAGTAGAATGGGGGTAGGGATGTAGAGGCACGATCCTAGCTATGGAGGAGTTGTACACGCGATTTTTACGAGTTCAGGCCCTTCTTGGAGGAAGTAATAGCCCTACGTCTTGGAGCCCTGAGGCGGTTGACTGGATTATATGCGTGTGTGTTAGAGAGGGAGCGAACCCTTGTCCCAGAGGAGGGGGTGGCTTATATAGAGTGCGCCAGGACCCCTGCTCCCCCCGTTACATAGGGTTCAATATTCATAAAGAGAGAGCATTACAGGTAACGTCTGTAATAAAGTGCTACAAATGATCATTAAATATACGAGTAAATGCGTGACCGTTGCTGCGCAGAGCGGCTTTAGGTCTTCTTGTACGTCGAGTGGTTTTTTACATGGTTGAATGGTTGAGTAGTCGAGTGACTTAAAGAAGAAGGAGTCTCCGAGTGGATGATAAGTCGAGTGGATTGCACTCGACACCTTTATTGGGTCCTCCCTATTTATTCTTGAACTTCTTTGCTTCTAAGACAAGGACCTTAGGTAGGACGTATAGGTCGGGCCTATTACCCTACCCCAGGTCTATGCCCTCGTCATTAGCCCCCGAATGGATTGAGGTCCAAGTGAAAAGAAGGTTGAAGTTGATCTTGCCTTGACTCTTGCCTTCCTCAAGAATTCATCTCTGAATGGAGGCCGGTGTTGGAACTTCTGGCTTTGTTTGAGTCACCTTGATCGATTCAGAAATTTCCGATTGGTTTTTATAACGTCGCCTGTCGAATGTCATCTTTGATGCGAAATCTTTGGCGTGATCAGTTGCAGATGATCCCGTATTTCGCGGGATTCGAAATTTCGATAAAAGCGCGCCAGACGGAGCGCACCGCGGTAAGCGGGGTGGATAGACAGGACGCTTCGATTTCCGCGCCACCTTTTTCGCCACGTATCCCGTGTGTGACTGTTGAGGGATTTGACAGGATCGCCCGGACCCACGCGTCAGCCACTCGAAAGTGGGCCTTTGAAAGCGGTGACGCAGAGGCGTCCGCACTGTGCGTGCCTATTCTCCTTCTTCTTCCTCTTGCTCCTTCACCCCTTCCGGCTTCTCCACTCTCGACGCCACCGCTCCGCCGCCATGGGGAAGGAGAAAATGGCGGCGCTGGAACGCGCGAAGAAGGTGACGGGGGCGGCGAAAAGCAAGAAGACGAATCGGGGGTCTTCATCGCGCTCGGGGCTGCCATCGGGTTGGATCCAGGGAGATTGGATCCGATATTCGCTTCAACAGGAAGACTTGGACGATATGGCTGAGTTAGGGCTGATCGTCCATGAGTCCGTGCGGCTGCCGGAGGGGGAAACGGAGCCACAGCCGCGACCGAGTGAGTGTGTACTGCTCGCCACTCATGTCGACCGCAGCTTCTCGCTTCCTCCACACCCCTTCTTTCGAGGTTTCTTGAATTTCTTTGGGGCCCAACTCCATCATTTTACTCCCAACACCATCACGTATCTTGCTGCGTTAGTATCCATGTGCGAGAATTTCCTGGGGTGTCGACCGCACTGGGGTCTTTTCAAGCACATCTTTACCATCCGCTCCCAAACAGTGAAGAAAGCGAACTCGAGTGATGAGAAAACCCATGTTATCCAGATGTGTGGGGTTCTGGGTATTCAGAAGAGGAAGAGAAGTTCTTTTCCTTCGATGACTCTTCTGGAGTCGGTCAGGGGCTGGCAGTCGACCTGGTTCTACTGCCAGGATATCATGATGCCAGGCCAGTCGACTGGACTTCCCCCTTTCTCTTTTGACCATGTTCAAACTCCATCTTCGTTGAAAGTGACTACCACGGAGAAGGCGGAGACAGGCATGCTAGTCGAGAGAGTAGTTCAATTGATCAACCAAGGTGTCACTGGCATGGATCTGCTAGAGGTGTTCCTCAGTCGGTGCATCCAACCACTCCAAGCTCGTGACCACTCCATGTGGATGTACTCCGGGGCTGGTGACACTGCTTGGGTTCATCCGAAGGAGGTGGCGGCCAAAACAGTGGCCCAGTGGCTGAGGGGTATCACCGGGAACAAGGACAACCCTAGGGGCGCCAGGAGAGTCGACCCTTTCAGCGACAACAATCAACCAGACAAGGTTTTGCCATTACGACTGAGTTTTTGGATGTGTTTTCCAACTGTTTGCTGATCCGACTGACTTGTGTTCGGCTCCTTGTTTTGTAGATTTACACAGAGATGTACTCAATGCCCAATGGCGAACAAGCTCTGGAGCAAGACCAAGAAGGCGAGGACAGTGCGGAGGAGAGCGACGAGTGGGAGTCACCAGTCGACGATGATGAAGACGAGAGTGATGAGTCGGGCGATGATGAAGTAGCCGGCTCACCGCCTTGTTATGAACGTCGATCCAAGCAGCACCATGATCTCGCGGGCAAGCATGGGAAAGCCATGGCGTCGAGTGCTCCATCTCAAAAGCGCGCTCCGTCTTCGACTCCAGAATTGGCTGAGAAGGTCACCAAGCAGCCCAAGATCAACCCTTCAAAGGCTTGGAAGACCTTACCTAGAATCAAGATGGACGTTCTTGTTGCTTCTGGGTAAATGTTCTTCTCGTGTTTTCTTGTTCCGACCGATTTTCTTGTTCTGACCGAGTGTATGATGAGCCTTTACAGCCCGGCCTCAGCTGCGACTGACATGGACATTGACAAGAACCTGGACGATGAGGAAACTAGCGACGCAGCTACCTCAAAAGCCAGTAAGTCTGCCCGATTCGAATTAATTTGGACGACTGGATTGTTTGTCAGCTATCCGTACGACTTTCTTTGTTTATTGTAGTTCCACGAGACGTTGTCATGCTCCCGGATGATGAAGAAGAAGTACCGCTAAGGGGGAGGAAGAGGAAAGGCGAGGAACTGGGCGGGAAAGCGCCTGAGGTCCAGGTTCCTCAGTCGACCGCGACACCTGGGACGGCAGTCGAGCGATCGACATATCTGGCTCGAACCAACGTCACCTTCGCTGTCCCGCTATCGACTGATTGCCCATCAGGACCAGCTGCTCAGACTTCTGCTGCACCAATTCAACTCCACGCTTCAGATCTGGCGGCTGCTTCAATTGCTCTGCCAGCCTCGCTTTTCACTGTGTATCAAACTCCGGATGACCCACCGACTGGTGCCAAGGAAGCTCTTCTTCAGCTGAATCTTTTGATGGGGCAAATGAAAGTGGTGCATGAGGCCAGTCAGGTGGCTTTCAACGCCGGAGCTGCTCTGCAAACCAATGTCCAGGTTAGTCGATTTTTGACTAATCATATTTCTCGTCCGATCACCCATTGGGGTGTGGCTATTTTGAAATTATATGTCACTTTGGGTCGATTCGAGCTGAATCTTTGAGCTAGTGGGGGCACTCGCGCTGGGCAGACCATGCCGAGTGGAACCAAAACCAGTGGGGGCACGCTAAGTGCACCCACTGGGTGTAGTCCCCGAGACTATAGTTGACTGCGGGCAGTCGACTGTGGTCTGAGAATCTGAATCCCTCTTTTTTTGAACAAGTGGGGGCATGCTAAGTGCACCCACTGGGTGTAGTCCCCGAGACTGCCATTGAATGTTTGATTCAGTGGTAGTCTTAGAGTACTGTTGTAGTGCTGTCCTTCATTTCAGTTGACTGACAAGTCTTATGTGTTGGCCGCAGAAATCTTGTGATCTTGGTGCTCAACTCTCTACATTGAACAAGCAACAAATCAGCCTCAACCTTGATCTGGAACTGGCCAGAAAGAATCTCAAGACTGCTCGCAATGAACTAGCTGCCATGGGAGGTAACCAATCATCAACTGTTTATCTTACTGTTGTTGGCACTTTTCCTTTCCGTTTTTCTTTACCGAGTGACTCCACTCGAGCAGATGTATGTAGTGAAAACCGTCAACTCCAAGCCCGTCTGAAGAATGTTATTTCTTTAGAGAAAATGAAGCAGGCTTTGGAGAAGAAGGATCTGGATCTTGCTGCTGCACATAAGGAAGCGCGAGAGAAAACTGCGCTTGCCGACAAGAAGCTTGCTTCTGTCGGCAAGTTAGAAGAAGAGAATTCTAAACTGAAGACTGCTGTTTCTGATGCCAACCGGGAGGTCGAGCGACCGAAGAAGGACAAGGGCAAACTGACTGACGAGGTTGGGAGCCTCAAAGTTAAGAAGGGCGAGCTGGAGTCTTATCTAGGCCAACTTGCTGCAAAGCTGGTCTTAAACCTTGAAGGTACTGATGATTGACTGACTTATTTCTGTCGACGGCAAGTCTAATTACTTCATCGACTCACCATTTACTCGACTGTGCAGAGTTTTGCCAAGACTTTGAAGCGGAAACTGGGCAGGTCGAGATGGGTCTCGATCCCATAAACTGCCCAGCCAAGGATGATGTCGCGATGGATGTGCTGCGGTTGGAATCTCGCATGGACAGCGCAGTTGCTTATATTGCTCGCCTGAAAGCGGCAATGACTCGGGTTGATGCTGAACTCTAGCCCCAGGCAGAACTGTCTCAAGATCTCGAGTCTCTGATGGCTCGACTGAATCAAATTCCCGACCGAGTGCAAGAATGGAAGAAGTCATCCGCTCACTGTGGTGCTGATGTCGTGTTGTCCCTAGTCCGAGTGCACTGCAAAGACGTCAAAGAAGACAAGCTGGCAGAACTCAAGGTTGCTAAGACAAAGACACACACTTTTCAATCCTTCATGGACACTTTCCTTGATGCCACCACTCATATTGCAGACAGCATAGACCTTGACAGTTTCTGCGACCCAGCCAGTCCTTCTCCTGATGCGTGACCAAGAAACATTATGATCCACCTTTATTTGCCTCGGAATGCCGAGTGATTGTGTAACCGTTAAACTTCTTCGGGCTTGATGCTCGAATACTTTTGATCCTTCGTCCGGAACTTTAGGATTTATCTGAACTTGGTTTGTTTCTGAATATGCTTGTATTTGCCTTCGAGTGGAATTTGCTCTTTACTCTGAATAATCTTTCGACCTGCATCTCGTTGTCCTTGTGGACAGGGATGGAGCGCACATTATATTTGTGGCGCAGCTCCGAAGGAGAAGGTTGCAGTCGACCTGCACCTCGTCGTCCTTGCGGATGGGGATGGAGCGCACACTGTATTTGTGGCGCAGCTCCGAAGGAGAAGGTTGCAGTCGACCTGCACCTCGTTGTCCTTGCGGATAGGGACAGTGCGCATGTTGTATTTGTGGCACAGCTCCGAAGGAGAAGGTTGCAGTTGACCTGCACCTCGTTGTCCTTGCGGATGGGGATGGAGCGCACACTATATTTGTGGCGCAGCTCCGAAGGAGAAGGTTGCAGTTGACCTGCACCTCGTCATCCTTGCGGATAGGGATGGAGTGCATGTTGTATTTGTGGCGCAGCTCCGAAGGAGAAGGTTGCAGTCGATGTGCACCTTGTCGTCCTTGTGGATAGGGATGGAGTGTACATTGTATTTGTGGCGCAGCTCCAAAGGAGAAGGTTGCAGTCGACCTGCACCTCGTCGTCCTTGCGGATGGGATGGAGCGCACACTGTATTTGTGGCGCAGCTCCGAAGGAGAAGGTTGTAGTCGACTTGCACCTCGTCGTCCTTGCGGATAGGGATGGAGTGCATGTTGTATTTGTGGCGCAGCTCCGAAGGAGAAGGTTGCAGTCGACCTGCACCTCGTCGTCCTTGCGGATAGGGATGGAGCGCATGTTGTATTTGTGGCGCAGCTCCGAAGGAGAAGGTTGCAGTCGACCTGCACCTCGTCGTCCTTGTGGATAGGGATTGTAACACCCTCGATGCAACTATAGCTCCCACGTGTCGAGGCACGACTTAGAGACATAATCGCATTGAAGGCATATGTCGCAAGTTAGGCAATCTTCACAAACATCCCATGTAATGTAATAATAAAAGGGGAGAACATAGTTGGCTTACACTCGCCACGTCAATCAAGTACAAAAATAACATTACATCATCCAAAACACTCATGGCCCGACTATGGCGCCAAAATAGAAGAAAACCCAACATGCGACAACGGTCCCAATCACCCCCAACTGGGCACCACTACTGATCATCGGGAAAGGAAACGTAGTAACACCGAGAGTCCTCGTCGAACTCCCACTTGAGCTCGTACTCGTCACCTGGAGCGGAATCACCTGGACCTGCATCTGGAGTTATAGTAATCTGTGAGTCACAGGGACTCAGCAATCTCGCACCCTCGCGATCAAGACTATTTAAGCTTATAGGAATGGTAAGGCAAATATATGTGGAGCTGCAGCAAGCGACTAGCAAGTATGGTGGCTAACTTATTCGCAAAAGAGATCGAGAAGAGGAGGCAAAGCACGAGCGAGAATCTAGAGGAACAACCTGCGCAAGCATAACTCCAACACCGTGTCCACTTCCCGGACTCCACCGAGAAGGGGCCATCACGGTGACACACACGGTTGATTCATTTTAATTAAATTAAGGTTCAAGTTATCTACAAATGGACATTAACAAATTCCCATCTGCCCATAACCGCGGGCACGGCTTTCGAAAGTTCAATCCCTGCAGGGGAGTCCCAACTTAGCCCATGACAAGCTCTCACGGTCAACGAAGGAATAGACCTCCTCCCAAGACGTTCCGATCAGACTCGGTATCTCGGTAACTCAAGACACTTCGACAGGTTAAAACAAGACCAGCAACACCGCCAGAATGTGCCGACAAATCCCGATAGGAGCTGCACATATCTCTTTCTCAGGGCACACTCAGATGAGCGCTCCATACAACTAAAACCAAACCTCGAGTTTCCCCGAGGGGGCGCTGCACAGGACTCTAGTTTGGACCAACACTCAGAGGAGCACTGGCCCGGGGGGGGTTTAAATAAGATGACCCGCGGGCTCCGGAAACCCAAGGGAAAAAGAGGCTAGGTGGCAAATGGTAAGACCAAGGTTGGGCATTGCTGGAAAAGCTTTAATCAAGGCGAACTATCAAGGGGTTCCCATTATAACCCAACCGCGTAAGGAACGCAAAATCCGGGAACATAACACCGATATGACGGAAACTAGGGCGGCAAGAGTGGAACAAAACACTAGGCAAGAGGCCGAGCCTTCCACCCTTTACCAAGTATATAGATGCATTAAGATAGCAAGATAATATAATGATATCCCAACAAGTAAATAAAAGATGTTCCAACAAGGAACGGCGTCCAATCTTCACCTGCAACTAGCAACGCTATAAGAGGGGCTGAGCAAAGCGGTAACATAGCCAATCAATGGTTTGCTAGGACAATGGTGGGTTAGAGGTTTGACATGGTAATTTGGGAGGCTTGCAAGCAAGTGGTAGGCATCGTAGCAATGGCATAGCAAAAGAGCGAGCAAACTATCATAGCAAAGATAGTAGTGATTTCGAGGGTATGATCATCTTGCCTGCACAGTTGTCAGAGTTGACTGGATCCTCACAAGCAAACTCAACGGGCTCCTCGGTAGCGAACTCGTCTCCCGGCTCTACCCAAACAAGACAAACAAGCAAAAAGGACACAATCAACCACGTGCAAGGACCAAGCGATATGATGAAATGATGATATGCTATGCGGGATGCGATGCGGGATGCAAAATGCAAGATATGACAGGAAATGCATGAACCTGGCCTCAACTTGGAATTCCAAGGGTGCCACTGGAAAGATGAGATGAAATCGCTTGAAAACGATATAAAGAACGCCGGAATCGGAGTTACGGTTTGGAAATGGCAAGCGTTTTAAGAATGACACCGGTCTGCAAGTTACAGCAAGTAGGCAACTAAATGCAACGAAATGAACATGCTAAAGCCACCAAAAATGACAACAAAATACATGGCAGGGATGCACACAAGATGCTTAACGAAAGACTAGCACTGAGCCACGGCCAATTCATCCATTATGAGGTTCAAACAGGCATGGCAAAAACGCAAATGCAAAACAGATTCCAGACTTAGTGAAATTAACACTTGTCTGAAATTTCAGATCATGAAGCCCTCTTCGGAGCATCAAAACAACATGCTATAGGACCTGAACATGACAAAGAAAGACATGGAATGGAGCTACTCAACAAGCTTAACAAAATACCCAAAGTGGCCTGGGGCCAAAAGGGTTCACAAAATATACTAGCAAGCCCACGAACATAGCTAAAACACAATCAGTTTTCAGACTTTGTGAAAACTGAGACATGCTGAAATATAACTCACGAAGGCATGTAAACGAGCTCGATGCACTCACCACGGTGCAAGTCATGGCAAGGCAAGCATACATCCATTAAGAAGGCACAAAATACGAGCTAGACATGGCAAGAACAATGGCATAGCATGCACGGATCAACTACAATAACATCGGCAAAATCGCAAACAAGTTGACGATCTGCCCAGATTCACAATGAAGCAAAAGTAGAGCTCGATTGACTCAAGCTAGGGTGCTCCATAATTGCAAATAAAGACATGGATGGATAGATCATAACATTATTAACAAAACTCCTTTACTGATCATCCTCAAAAGAGGCGCGGATCACTAGGAAACAACACGAACATATGGCATCACGAACTAAATAATCCCAGACTTAGTGAAAACTACTAAGTCCCTGAAAACAGATTTACCGGGTGCCTCACTTTGCAAGCTTGCATAAGTCACCACACACATCCTAAAAATGCATGGGTTGCACCTATGGAAAGAAGACAAAATCCTTAACAAAACATATGAAGGACTCACAGGCATATCATGCACACAATAATCATGGCAAAAATGACAAAAGTCTAAGATGAACTAGCAGATCTGACAATTAACTCACGAATCCCTCTTCTAACAGAATTTTGGGCATCAAGATGAACTCAAATGAAAATGATGCAATGGAATGAAATGATGTACTCGTCGAGGCGAACATTTTGATGTACTATATGTCCAAAACGGAGCTACGGATGCAAAGATACGACCGGTCAAAGTAGGCATAAAAATTAGGGTTAGGGACGAAAAAGTCAACCGAAAATATCTCTAGATCCAGATCTGGAATCACTGTTCACGGGCACGGACTTCGAGGTCGCTGGATTCTTCGCCGGAGTTCGTCGGGGATCGCCGGAGCTTGGAGAGGAGGAGGCCGGACGGCGGGGCCGGCCGGATCCGAGGCGCGGCGGGGTAGCGGCGGCGATGGCGAGGTCGGTGGCGGCCGGGCGGCGGCTCGGCGGTGCGGGCTCGGAGCCGGGCGGGACGGCGGCGAGGTGCGGCGGTCGCCGGCGTCGAGTGGCAGGGCGGCTCTGGCCACCGGGCGCGGGGACGGAGGAGAGAGGCGGCGGCGCTCGGGCGAGGAGGCGGCGGCCCGGACGAGGCGGCGCGGGGGCCAGGGATGGGCCTGGCGGGCCGGTGGCGGAGGTGAGTGGCGCGGGCCACGTGGCGGGAGGCGGTTGGCTGCGGCGGCGGGGCGGACAAAGTCCGGCGCGGCCGGACACGTCCGGTGCGCGGCGGATCCGATATTTAGGGTTTCATGGGGGAGGAGAGATCCGAAAATGGAGGGGGTCTATTTATAGGCATAAGTGGAGCTAGGAGAGTCCAAATGAGGTGCGGTTTTCGGCCACGCGATCGTGATCGAACGCTCTAGGTGATGGAGCAGAGTTTGGTGGGTTTTGGGCCAAATTGGAGGGGTGTTGGGCTGCAACACACACGAGGCCTTTTCGGTCCCTCGGTTAACCGTTGGAGTATCAAACGAAGTTCAAATGATACGAAACTTGACAGGCGGTCTACCGGTAGTAAACCAAGGCCGCTTGGCAAGTCTCGGTCCAATCCGGAAATGTTTAATCCCCACACACGAAAGAAAGCTAGAAATGACCACCGGAGGAGAACGAAGCGCCGGAATGCAAAACGGACAATGGGGAAAATGCTCGAATGCATGAGATGAACACGTATGCAAATGCAATGCACATGATGACATGATATGAGATGCATGAAAACGAAAACAACACACGGAGAGAAAGACCCGAACCCGAGAAATAAATATAACTTAACGTCGGAAACGGCAAGAGTTGGAGTACAAATTGGGCAAGTTATATCTGGGGCGTTACAGGGATGGACTTAGGCGAGTACTGGACTGCAGCTAAGCTCCCGAGTGGGAGGGTTGCTCACTACTCGATAGGATTTTTTAAACTTAGGCGAGTACTGGACTGCAGCTAAGCCCCCGAGTGGGAGGGTTGCTCACCACTCGGTAGGATTTTTGAAACTTAGGCGAGTACTGGACTGCAGCTAAGCCCCCGAGTGGGAGGGTTGCTCACCACTCGGTAGGATTTTTTAAACTTAGGCGAGTACTGGACTGCAGTTAAGCCCTAGAGTGGGAGGGTTGCTCACCACTCGGTAGGATTTTTTAAACTTAGGCGAAACGGATTCGTGGCTAAGCCCCCGAGTAGGAGGGTTGCTCACCACTCGGTAGGATTTTTCGGACTTAGGCGAAACGGATTCGCAGCAAAGTCACCCACTGGGGGATTTCAAACACAAACGAAAGAGAAAACAATTATTTAAGAAAAATTGTAAAGCTCTTGTCTTTGATAAACAAACTACAAAGGTATTTCTTATTACATCTCACCTGAATGAGTACTTAAGTATAAAAGGGGCGGAGAAGCTCCACATTCCAAGCCCGTGGCTCGTCTTTCTTATTCTCGATATTGTAAAGATGATATGCTCCGTTGTGGAGAACTCTGGTGATGATGAAGGGACCTTCCCAAGTAGGGGCGAGCTTGTGTGGTTTCTGCTGATCCACTCGAAGAACCAAGTCTCCCTCCTGAAAGGCTCGACCCCTCACGTTTCTAGCATGGAATCGACGCAAGTCTTGCTGATAAATGGTCGACCGGATCAAGGCCATCTCTCTTTCTTCCTCTAGGAGGTCGACTGCGTCTTGCCGAGCTTGTTCTGCTTCATCTTCAGAGAAGAGCTCGACTCGTGGTGCATTGTGAAGCAAGTCACTCGGTAGAACAGCTTCAGCTCCATAGACCAAGAAGAATGGAGTTCGGCCAGTCGACCGATTGGGAGTTGTCCTCAATCCCAAAAGAACTGATGGAAGTTCATCAACCCAGGCGCCCGCTGCGTGCTTGAGATCTCACATTAGTCGGGGTTTCAGTCCTTTGAGAATCAGGCCATTTGCTCTTTCTGCTTGTTTGTTTGACTAGGGATGGGCGACTGAAGCATAGTTGACTCATGTGCCTTGGGAGGCGCAGAAGGTTCTGAACTCATCAGAATCGAAGTTCGGTCCATTGTCAGTGATGATGCTGTGTGGAACCCCATATCTGAATGTCAACTCTCTGATGAAGCTGACGACAGTACTGGCTTCATGATTCTTAATAGGTTTGGCTTCAATCCATTTGGTAAACTTGTCGATTGCTACAAGCACATGAGTGAAGACGCTCCTAGCAGTCCTCAGTGGTCCAACCATGTCCAATCCCCAAACAGCAAAGGGCCAGACGAGTGGGATGGTCTTCAGGGCTGACGCAGGCTTGTGTGACATATTGGAGTAAAACTGGCAGCCTTCACATCTGTCGACTATATCTTTCGCCATTTCATTTGCTCGAGGCCAATAAAATCCAGCTCGTTATGCTTTAGCCACAATGGTCCGAGAGGACGCATGGTGACCACATGTCCCCGAGTGGATGTCGTTGAGGATCACTCAACCTTCTTCTGGTGTTACACATTTCTGGCTGCCTCCGGTTGCGCTTTCCCTGAACAGTTGACCTCTTATCACAGTAAAGGCTTTGGATCGACGGACGATCTGTCGAGCCTCTTCTTCATCCTCTGGGAGTTCCTTCCTAAGGATATATGCAATGTATGGCACTATCCAATCGGGAGTGATGACCAAAACCTCCATGATCAGGTCGACCACAGCTAGGACTTCGACTTCAGTCAGATCTGTGGCACTCTTAGGCTGTGGGAGCTCTTCAGTGGAAGGATCTTCTTTAACTGTTGGTGTGTGAATGTGCTCCAAAAACACATTGCGAGGAATGGCATCTCTCTTGGAACCTATCTTTGCTAAATCATCAACTGCTTGATTTTTCAGTCGGGGTATATGATGGAGCTCTAACCCCTCGAACTTCTTTTCCAACTTCCTCAACGCGTTGCAGTAGCCAGTCATGGTTGGGCTTCTGACGTCCCACTCCTTCATCACTTGATTGACTACCAAATCCGAGTTGCCATAGACCATGAGGCGACGAACACCGAGTGAAATGGCCATACGCAACCCATACAAGAGTGCTTCATATTCTGCTTCGTTATTGGAGGAATCAAAGTGAATCTGGAGGACATATCTGAGCTTGTCTCCTCGGGGAGATACCAGTACCACCCCAGCACCGGATCCATTTAACATCTTGGAACCATCAAACAACATGGTCCAGTGCTCCGAGTGAACTTGAGTCGGCAGTTGCTGTTCAATCCACTCGGTGAGGAAATCTGCTATTGCTTGGGACTTGATAGCTTTCTTTGCCTCAAACTTGATATCTAAGGGAAGGAGTTCAATCTCCCATTTTGCCACTCGACCAGTTGCATCTCTGTTGTTCAGAATCTCTGATAATGGAGCGTCGCTGACGACTGTAATGGAGTGGTCAGAGAAGTAGCGTGCAACCTTCTTCGTGGTCATATAAATCCCATAAACAAGCTTCTAATAATGTGGATATCTTTGCTTTGATGGAGTCAAAACATTAGAGACATAATATACTGGGCGGTGAACTTTGTAAGCATTTCCTTCTTCTTCCCGCTCGACCGTAAGTACTGTACTGACGACTTGTCCAGTGGCTGCAATGTAAAGCAGTAAAGGCTCTTTGCTAATTGGGGCAGCAAGCACCGGCTGGGTGGAAAGCAGGGCTTTAAGCTCTGCAAATGCTGCATCAGCTTCAGGAGTCCACTCGAACTTATCTGACTTCTTCATCAGTCGGTAAAGAGGCAATGCCTTTTCACTGAGGCAAGAAATGAATCGACTTAGAGTGGCCAAACAACTAGTAAGCTTCTGGACATCATGCACACGCACAGGGTGTTTCATCCAGAGTATGGCACCCACTTTCTCTGGGTTAGCGTCAATCCCTCGTTCGGAAACAAGAAAACCGAGCAATTTTCCACCTGGAACTCCGAACATGCACTTTGATGGATTAAGCTTGATATCATACCTTCTGAGGTTGGCAAAAGTTTCAGCAAGGTCAGCCAGTAGGTCGGAACCTTTACGTGACTTGACCACAATATCATCCATGTATGCTTCCACATTCCGACTGATCTGAGTGAGTAAACACTTCTGAATCATCCGCATGAATGTGGCTCCAGCGTTCTTCAAGCCGAATGGCATAGTGACATAACAGAAGCACCCAAATGGGGTGATGAAAGCTGTTTTTATCTCATCGGGTCCATACAGACGGATCTGATGATACCCGGAATAAGCGTCCAAAAAGGACAAACGCTCACACCCCGCAGTCGAGTCGACTATTTGGTCGATGCGAGGGAGAGGAAAGTGATCTTTCGGGCAGGCCCGATTGATATGCTTGAAGTGAATGCACATGCGAAGTGAGTCGTCCTTCTTTGGGACCATGACAACATTAGCTAACCACTCGGAGTGGTAAATCTCTCGGATAAACTCAGCTGCTAGAAGCCGAGCCACTTCTTCACTGATTGCCTTTCTCTTCTGTACGGCGAACCATCGAAGATGTTCTTTGACTGGTTTTACTTTTGGGTCGACTCACGAATGATGCTCAGCCAGTCCCCAGGGAACACCTGGCATGTCAGAAGGTTTCCATGCAAAGATGTCCCAGTTCTCAGGGAGGAACTGGATGAGCGCTTCTTCCTATTTGGAGTCGAGTGTTGTTGAAATGTGAGTCGGAGCAGCATTGGGATCTGTCGGGTGAATATGAATCGGCTTCGTTTCACCAGATGACTGAAATGCTGAATCTGTGGCAGGCTTCTTAGCTCGCAATAAATCACTCAGATCTGCATTTTTTTGATATTCCTGCAATTCCACAGCCGCCATCTATGCATCGGCGATCTTTGAGCCCTTCTGGAAGCACTCTTCTGCCTTCTTTCGATTACCAGTGATAGTGATCACTCCTTTAGGACCATGCATCTTCAATTTGAGGTACACGTAACATGGTCGAGCCATAAAATGGGCATAAGCTGGCCTGCCCAGAATAGCATGATAAGCACTCTGGAAATACACAACTTCAAATGTCAACTTTTCTTTGCGGTAATTCTTGGAATCACCGAAAACTACATCAAGGGCGATCTGGCCGAGTGACTCAGCCTTCTTGCCAGGAATAACTCCATGGAAACTCATATTGCTTTCACTGAGTCTGGACATCGGAATGCCCATTCCTTTCAACGTCTCTACATACAGTATATTCAGGCCACTTCCACCATCCATCAAAACTTTAGTCAAACGAGTGCCTTCGACGACTGGGTCGACCACCAACGCTTTCCTCCCAGGGGTGGCTATGTGTGTCGTGTGATGAGACTGGTCGAATGTAATGGCAGTCTGAGACCATTTCAAATAACTGGGCATCACCGGAGCGGCCATGTTTACCTCTATGTTGATGACTTTCAGTCGACTTTTGCTCTCAACATCAGCAAATCATCAGAGTGGAATTGACGTGGGGGTAACCATCGTCACTTTCCTCTTTGTCCTCAACTTTGTCTAACTCTTTTTCCTGTTCTTTGGGCCGTTTCTCTCGGAACTGCTGGGATAGGAGCCAACACTGTCGAGTGGTATGCTTCGGGTAAATGAGATTACCCTCTTCATCTTTCTTTGTGTGAATGTGGCATGGAAAATCCAACACATCATTTCCGTCTTAATCCTTTATTTTCTTGGGATTCCACGGTCCTTTGGGCTTCCCCTTGAACTTTCCCTGAGTCACAGCTAAGGTTTCTCCAGGAGCAGCTGGCTCGGCTTTGCGCTTCTGCTTCCGACTGGAGTTTCCTCCTCCGGTTTCGTGGGTGACTGTTTTGTGTTTGCCACTCCGGAGCTGATCCTCCTCTTCACCATTGGCGTACTTAGTGGCAATCTCCATCATTCGACTCAGAGACATATCTCCGGTCCGACCGGACTTCAGATTCAACTCTCGATATCTGACACCTTCTTTGAAGGCACAAACTGCTTGATGATTAGACACATTCTCCACCATGTGGTGCAACGTGATCCATCTCTGGATATAGTCCCTCAAAGTTTCATTTGGCTTCTGCACACAAGATTGCAGTTCTGTTAGCCCTGCTGGCTATTTGCATGTTCCTTTGAATGTTCTGACAAACACTCGGGCAAGTTCTTCCCAGCTATAAATACTGCCGGGTGCTAATTGATTTAACCATGCTCTGGCCGAGCCCTCCAACATCAGAGGAAGGTGCTTCATGGCCACTTCATCATTGCCACCGCCAATCTGAACAGCCACTCGGTAGTCCTGAAGCCAAGTGTCAGGCTTGGACTCGCCAGTGAACTTACTTACTCCAGTCGCCAACCTGAAGTTGGGAGGAATCACTGCAGCCCTGATGGCTCTGCTGAAGCACTCTGGACCTGAGACATGCACTCTGCCGCCGGTTGGAAGATCTATGTCGTGGCCTTCTCTGTGAGCTCTGTTTCTGTCGACCAGACCCCGAACGAGAATAGATCTCGCATCAAAGCCCGGTTCCCTGGGGTTGACTGGAATCCTTCGCCCACCACTGTGAGGGCGTCTGTCATCATGCTGCCGAGGCACGTATGACCCACTCCTTGGGGGAGGCATGGGCACTTGACGATGATCATCGTGATCGAGTCAGTGATCAAACTGCTCACGGTTTCTGTACTGATCTCGCCGGCCTCCACGTCCCTCACGCCTCGGGGGCGATCTTGGGCTATGAGCCGACTGGACTGTATCTGCTATAACGGATCTGCTATGGATCCTATTCCGCGACTGTGACACAGCTGAATTCTATTCTCCCGCTGCCCGGAGTAAAGCCCTGATCTGCATCAAACCTCTGCTAGCTTCTGACTAGGAAGGTTGAATTGACTCTGCTATTCGAGCTGCAGCTGTGAGATTCTGGATCGGAGTTCGATATACCTGAGTCGGAGGCGGAAAAAGTCGTCGTCGACTGGACTCGGGGATCCGCTGCCGAGCACACTCGTCGAGTGTGCGCTGGAGGTTCTCCAGTCGAGTGTGCTCATCCAAGTTGGCCAGGCACGCGTCCTGCAAGGCTCGGGCCTCGGGTGTTTCTCTAGTGATAGGAGTGTGAAGTGCATCCATGTTCCGACGGCGAAGTTCTTCCCTCTGCACCGAAGAGAGGGGTTCGGGATGGTACTCCTCGTCAACACGCAAAGGATCGCCTCCACCATCGCCATCGTTGCTATGGGGGAAGCCAGGAGGACTGCGAGGTCCATTGACCATCAGGACTTCCGCCGCGGGGTCACTGCTGTCGCACTCGGATTCAGTCTCTACGGAGCCAGTCGACAGGTCGAACAGGCCGTAGAGAGTTTCGCCGGACTCGATTGCCGTGACTTGGGGGGTGGCCGACTAGCGAGCCACCGCGTGCCTCACCCACCGTTGAAGCCTCGACCGACTGGAACGCTTGCGCCGGCAGGCTATAGGGAGGGAGGATAGCATAGGTGCCGACCGATACCGAGTCGACGGCTGCCGTAGGAGGACGCCACAGACACACACGCGAAAGTGCATTGCCCCGCGGACGGGGAGCGCCTCGACATCGAGTGGAGCTTCTTGAAGCCAAGCGGAGTCGTCGGCGACGAACACGAGCGCGCCGAAATGGATCTCGCAGCCCTCGGCCAAACCTCCGCCTGAAACCATGTTGATGGGGATTGGAAAAACTGCAACTTCTCCAACAAGTCGCTAAGACACCTGCCCCAAGGTGGGCGCCAACTGTCGTGGTTCCAAGTCTGACAGTAGAACGGGGGGTAGGGATGTAGAGGCAAGATCCTAGCTATGGAGGAGTTGTACACGCGAGTTTTACGAGTTCAGGCCCTTCTCGGAGGAAGTAATAGCCCTATGTCTCGGAGCCCTGAGGCGGTCGACTGGATTATATGCGTGTGTGTTACAGAGGGTGCGAACCCTTGTCCCAGAGGAGGGGGTGGCTTATATAGAGTGCGCCAAGACCCCTGATCCCCTCCGTTACATAGGGTTCAATATTCATAAAGAGAGAGCGTTACAGGTAATGTCTGTAAGAAAGTGCTACAAATGATCATTAAATATATGAGTAAATGCCTGACCGTTGCTGCGCAGAGCGGCTTTAGGTCTTCTTGTATGTCGAGTGGTTTTTTACATGGTCGAATGGTTGAGTAGTCGAGTGAGTTAAAGAAGAAGGAGTCTCCGAGTGGATGATAGGTCGAGTGGATTGCACTCGACACCTTTATTGGGCCCTCCCTGTTTATTCTTGAACTTCTTTGCTTCTAAGACAAGGACCTTAGGTAGGACGTATAGGTCGGGCCTATTACCTTACCCCAGGTCTATGCCCTCGTCAGCCACAAGCTATTATGGGCTCTAGCATAGTTGAGTAAGTTACGTGAAGCTCTTGAAGAGGTGGATCAGCAGGTAGTGGGTTGTAGGTTTGGTATGGTCTGACCGGAGTAGAGAGTTAATATTTCTGAAAGACTGTGTCTCGGTCATCCGTTTCTCAAACACCACGTAGTGCGAGAAATCCAACGGAGGCGATCGAGTCTTGTGGGGAAAAGTGCGCAAACCTATGCAGAGTGTACAAACTAATCATGGTTAGCCATGTCCCCGGTTATGGACATCTTGAGTATCTAGTACTTGGAGTATCTTAAGTATCTCATCACTCTAAATTAATATTGTTGGGTTGATAATTACCTTAATTGGGATTGAGTTGGAGGAACCTTCTCAATGATGTTTCAACTACCATGATAGTTAAATTAAAATCTATTCCTTTGTTGCAGGGAAAAATTGGCTTTTCACAAAACTGTAACCATAGAGCTTTCCACCAGCCAAATATGCATGTAGTGATAGTGTTATTTTGTTCTTGCTCTACTGTGTTACTTTGCCAGCATATTCCATGTGCTGACCTGTTTTCGGGCTGCAATGTATTATGTTGCAGACTTTTCAGACAAGGAGTAAGGTTCGTTAGGTCGTTGCCGTGCAGCTCAGCTATGCTGTTGGAGTTGATGGACTCACTTTATCTTCCAAGCCTTCTGCTGTTATCACATTAGATGGCCTTAAGCCATATTTATTGTAATAAGTTCTCTTTGGAGACATTCGATGTAATAAGTGTGTGATTGCTACTCTGTTATAAATCCTCGAGTACTGTGTGTGTCAGCATTACCGATCCAGGGATGACACTGAAGCACAGAGACTTGACCGTTTGAGGTCGGGTCGCTACAAGATGGTATCAGAGCACACGCTGAGTGTAGGACATGACCACTAAGCTAAAAGCCATAGATCACTATTCTCTTCTCATTTCTGACTCCTCTCCATTTTCTACTCTTTAGGATGGCGGATGCAAGGAACAAGTTTGCACAACCGGATGAAGAAACACCTTTTGGACGACACTTGAAGGAAGTCACTAGGTACCTGAACATAGGAATACCAAGCTTCACCGGGACTTACAACGCCACTTTACCAGAAGAGGAGAGATGGATGATTCAAGTTCAAGTTCCAGGAAGAACCTTAACGCCACTCACTAAACCCATAGGGTTTTCCTTTGATGCAACAACCTGGAGTTTAGGAAACAGTATGGCAGCTCACATCACCATGTGACGCATTGGAGAAGTTTACCAAAAGGAGCTTAAGGATACTATCTACCAGGTCTGTGGGATGAGCAATGGGAGATGATCAGCACCAGGAAGGATAGATCAATTGCAGCTTTCATCCAGGAACTAAACCAGCACATTCGACGCCAGGAGAATCATATGTGCGCAGGCATGATAGATCTAAAGAAGGCAATGACTAGGATCACGGAACTGGAGGAAGAACTTGAGGCTACATGTGAATATTATGAGGAGGAAATTGTTGTACTGGTGGAGAAGAATGACGATCTGGAAAGGAAGCTAGGAGTATTCCTGGGAGACCCCGCACCAGGAGGAGAAGACGAAGAACCCAAGGAGATTCGCCCAGAGGACTACATCATCATCGACGACACCGACTCCGATCTTAGCAATGATGACTATGAAAACGAAGCTGGAGCAGATATCATGGAGTCTTCAACCGAGGAATATTTTTAGTAGACCACCACATCAGTAGTAGTATTCCACCATGTAAATAGAGTAGTCCGAGCACTTTTGTAACGATAGTTAGATCGATTGTATGCCCTTGCTTGCTTGATTGAGTGAAATGATTGTGTTTGTCTCATGTGCATATGGGTAGTGCTTTCTCATTAGACCTCATTCTATTCTAATCTATCCCCTCTAAACCCATCAGATGCCTCCGAGACGTGACCCCGGATTTGCTTTCCCACCGGAGCTCACTCAGTTGATCCAACAGCAGAATACCCTGATGTAGTTGTTAGTTCAGAACCAAGGCAACAACAACAACAACAATCCACCACCACCAGCAGTTGACAACTTAGCCTGTTTTCTGAGGTTGCAGCCGCCGGTGTTTTCCAGTAGCACCGAGCCTATAGTAGCAGATGATTGGCTCTGCAGGATTGGAAGGGAGTTAACCACTGTAGGATGTACTGATGCTGAGAAGGTGCGTTTTGCTGCACATCAGTTGGATGGACCAGCAGCCTCATGGTGGGAGAATTACACTGTCACCTACCCTATAGCCACGGTGACATGGGACTAGTTTCAGCAAGCCTTCCGTACATCCCATGTCTCAACTGGAGCCATGAATATGAAGAAGCGTGAGTTTCGCAACTTACGCCAGGGGAACCGTACTGTGGCTCAGTACGCAGATGAGTTTAGCAAGTTATCTCGCTATGCCCCTGATGATGTGGTCACAGATGCCGCAAAGCAGGAGAAGTTTATGGATGGGCTGAATGATGAGATGAGTATGCAGTTGATGGTGGCAACATTCAACAACTACCAGGAGTTGGTAGGTAAGGAACTTATGATTGAAGGGAAGTAGCAGCAGATTGAGAGCCGTAAGAGGAAGTATGGACAAGGGAGGTATAACTCAGGAGCTCAGCAGAAGCCTCGCCTAACCCCGAACTCGGGAGGACTTGTCCATAACCATGGAGGCCACATCCATAATGGAGGAAGTAACCATAATCATACTGGCCCAAGGAATGTGAATGGGAATGGAGCAAGCAACAATCAGAACCGCCCCAATCCAGCCACACCCACCAAGAGAGACCTAAGCCACGTTACTTGTTTCAAGTGCGGGAAGACTGGACACTATGCCACGGAGTGCCCTGAAGGAAAGAATGGAAACGGAAATGGGAGTGCTGGGAAGAAGCCCAATCCATTCAACAAAGGACAAGTGAACCACGTTAATGTGGAGGAGGTTGAAGAGCAGCCAGACGCGGTTATAGGTAAGTTTTTGGTTAAGTCATTTACCGCTCTTGTTCTTTTTGATACTGGTGCATCGCATTCATACATATCAAGGGAATTCATGGATAAGTTTAAACTACCGACCCAACCCCTTAGGACCCCTCTGTTAGTAAGCTCACCTGGAGCAGAGTATATGGCTAGTCCATGGTGCGACCAAATACCCTTAACCATTGGCAACCATGTTTTTCCGTCCGACCTAATTATCTTGGAGTCACAAGGATTGGATGTAATATTAGGAATGGACTGGATGTCAAAGTACTTAGGAAGCATTGACTGTGTTAGTAAGTCAATTTGTCTCACCACCCCGGAGGGAAAAAGGATCAAGTATATATCTAGGCATGCGCCAAGAAGTAGCCAAGTAAATACCCTCACGGGAGTTGTTCAGGAGGAAGTGCGTGTAGTAAAGGATACCCGGATGTTTTCCCAGAGGAGTTACCAGGCATGCCACCGGATCGAGATATAGTGTTCTTGATAGAGCTATTGCCAGGCACATGGCCAATATCCAAGATACCCTATAGGATGCCTGTGAATGATCTGGAGGAGATTAAGAAACAGATCAAGGAGTTATTGGAGAAAGGTTACATTCGATGGAGTTCATCACCATGGGGAGCCCCAGTGCTTTTGGTTGAGAAGAAGGATAAATCCCTAAGAATGGTTGTTGATTATCGGGCATTGAATGGAGTGACAATCAAGAACAAGTACCCATTGCCGATGATCAATGATCTGTTTAACCAGCTGCAAGGAGCTAAGGTGTTTTCAAAGATCGATCTGCGATCGGGATACCATCAGTTGAAGATACGAGAGAAAGATATACCAAAGACAGCCTTCACCACACGGTACAGGTTATACGAATATACGGTCATGTCGTTTGGACTGACTAACACCCTGCCTACTTCATGAGCATGATGAACAAGGTGTTCATGGAATATTTGGATAAGTTTGTTGTGGTGTTCATTGATGATATAATGGTATATTCGAAGAATGAAGGGGAACACAAGGAGCATTTGCGTTTAGTTCTCGAGAAACTCAGGGAACATCAGTTGTACGCCAAGTTCAGCAAATGCGAGTTTTGGTTGAAGGAAGTCGGATTCCTTGGACATGTTATATCAGGAGAAGGTATAGCAGTAGATCCCACCAAGGTTCAGTCAGTCACTGAATGGTTGGCACCCACTTCAGTTAGCGAGATCCGCAGTTTTCTTGGACTCACAGGATACTATCGGAGATTCATTGAGAATTTTTCCAAGATCGTGAAGCCAATGATGGAGTTATTGAAGAAGGATACCAAGTTTAAATGGACGGAAGATTGTGAGGCAAGTTTCCAGGAGCTGAAGAAACGTTTGACTACAGCCCCAGTGCTGACACTGCCAGATATATGCAAGGATTTCCAAGTGTATTGTGACGCCTCTCGCTTAGGACTTGGAAGTGTTCTTATGCAGGACGGAAGAGTTGTTTCGTATGCCTCACGACAACTAAAACCACACGAGTTAAATTATGCCATGCATGATTTGGAGCTAGCAGTCGTAGTGCATGCGTTGAAGACTTGGAGACATTACCTTATTGGAAACCATTGTGATGTGTACACGGATCATAAGAGTTTGAAGTACATTTTCACCTAGAAGGAACTGAACCTTAGGCAGAGAAGATGGTTGGAGCTTATAAAGGATTTTGACATGAAGCTTCACTATCATCCAGGAAAGGCCAATGTTGTAGCGGACGCTTTGAGCTGGAAGAGCTATGCTAATACCCTAGAGAGCACGGGAATGCCGAAGGAGTTAGAAGAGGATCTCCGAGAACTTCGATTGGAGATTGTTCCTAGAGGTTTTGTTGCAACAATGGAGGTACAGTCTACATTGTTGGGAAAAATTTGAGAAGCTCAGAAGGATGACAAAGAGATTGCCGAGATAAAGGAGAAAATGAGCGAAGGAAAGGCCAAAGGTTTTCGTGAGGATGAACACGACACCTTATGGTTTGAAGACTGTATTTATGTGCCCAATAACACAGAGATCAGGAAGTTAATACTTCAGGAGGCTCATGACTCACTGCTACGTCTTGAGCTTGCGTTGGTTTTCCCCGAAGAGGAAGGGATGATGCAGCAGAGTAGCGTAAGTATTTCCCTCAGTTTTTGAGAACCAAGGTATCAATCCAGTAGGAGGCCACGCTCAAGTCCCTCGTACCTGCACAAAGTGATAGCTACTCGCAACCAACGCGATTAGGGGTTGTCAATCCCTTCACGGTCACTTACGAGAGTGAGATATGATAGATATAATATTTTTGGTATTTTTGGTATAGAGATGCAAGGTAAAAAGTAAAAGCAAAGTAAAAAGCAAAGCAAGATTAAAGTGATGGAGATTGATATGATGAGAATAGACCCGGGGGCCATAGGTTTCACTAGTGGCTTCTCTCAAGAGCATAAGTATTCTACGGTGGGTGAACAAATTACTGTTGAGCAATTGATAGAATTGAGCATAGTTATGAGAATATCTAGGCATGATCATGTATATAGGCATCACGTCCGTGACAAGTAGACCGAAATGATTCTGCATCTACTACTATTACTCCACTCATCGACCGCTATCCAGCATGCATCTAGAGTATTAAGTTAAAAACAGAGTAACGCCTTAATCAAGATGACATGATGTAGAGAGATAAATTCCCCATCTTGTTATCCTCGATGGCAACGATACAATACGTGCCTTGCTGCCCCTTCTGTCACTGGGAAAGGACACCGCAAGATCGAACCCAAAGCTAAGCACTTCTCCCATGGCAAGAACTACCAATCTAGTTGGCCAAACCAAACGGATAATTTGAAGAGACTTGCAAAGATAACCAAACATACATAAAAGAATTCAGAGAAGATTCAAATATTATTCATAGATAGACTTGATCATAAACCCACAATTCATCGGTCTCAACAAACACACCGCAAAAAGAAGATTACATCGAATAGATCTCCACAAGAGAGGGGGAGTACTTTGTATTGAGATCCAAAAAGAGAGAGGAAGCCATCTAGCAATTAACTATGGACCCGAAGGTCTGAGGTAAACTACTCACACTTCATCGGAGAGGCTATGATGATGTAGAAGCCCTCCGTGATGACGGCCCTCTCCGGCGGAGCTCCGGAACAGGCCGCAAGATGGGATCTCATGGATACAGAAAGTTGTGGCAGTGGAATTAGGTTTTTGGCTCCTCTTCTGATCGTTTGGGGGTACGTAGGTATATATAGGAGGAATAAGTACGCCGGAGGAGCACCGAGGGGCCCACGAGGCAGGGGGTGCGCCCTAGGGAGGGGGGGCGCCCCCACCCTCGTGACCGCCTCTCCGATGCCTTGGCGTAGGGTCCAAGTCTCCTGGATCACGTTCGGTGAGAAAATCACGTTCCCGAAGGTTTCATTCCGTTTGGACTCCATTTGATATTCCGTTTCTTCGAAACACTGAAATAGGCAAAAAACAGCAATTCTGGGCTGGGCCTCCGGTTAATAGGTTAGTCCCAAAAATAATATAAAAGTGGAAAAGAAATCCCAATATAGTCCAAAACAACAGATAATATAGCATGGAGCAGTCAAAAATTATAGATACGTTGGATACGTATCACTCACCATACTCGATACACCCCGGAAACACCAAGATGTATTTGGATTTGAAGGAACGTTTCTGGTGGACAGGGATGAAGAAGGATATCGCCGAGTATGTGGCTGTATGTGATGTATGTCACAGAGTGAAGGCAGAGCATCAAAAGCCAGCAGGATTGTTACAGCCTATGCCGATACCCGAATGGAAGTGGGATAAACTTGGCATGGATTTTATCACTGGATTACCTATGACCAAATCAGGATATGATTCTATATGGGTAGTAGTTGACCGCTTGACCAAAGTGGCACACTTTATCCCAGCGAAAACAACTTATACCAGTGCAAAGTTGGCCAAGATATATATGACCAGGATCGTATGTCTGCATGGAGTTCCGAGGACCATCGTATCGGATAGGGGGACACATTTTACCTCAAAGTTTTGGCATCAGTTACACCAGACCTTGGGAACGAGATTGGAGTTCAGTACATCATTTCACCCGCAGACGGATGGATAGACCGAGAGAGTCAACCAGATTCTGGAGGACATGTTGAGAGCCTGTGCGCTAGATTATGGATCCAGTTGGGATGACAATCTGCCTTATGCAGAGTTCTCATACAACAATAGTTACCAAGCTAGTTTGAAGATGGCACCGTTCGAAGCTCTGTACGGCCGAAGGTGCAAAACACCGTTGATGTGGGATGAAGTTGGAGACCGACATTTGTTTGGACCAGACTTGATCAAAGAGTGTGAGGAGAAAGTTAAACTGATTCGAGATAGACTAAAGATAGCTCAGTCCACGCAGAAGAGTTATGCAGATTCGAAACGCAAGGAGGTAACCTATGAAATCGGAGACAAAGCATATATGCGAGTATCGCCTTTGTGAGGAGTGAAATGTTTTGGAGTTAAGGGAAAGTTAGCCCCAAGATTTGTAGGATCGTATCGTGTTTTGGAACGGATGGGAGAAGTTGCCTACAAGTTGGAGTTACCTGAAGGACTGTCAGGAGTTCACGATGTGTTTCACGTTTCCTAGTTGAAGAAGTGCCATGCTGAGATGGCCGATATACCGCTAAGAGATACCGTACCCTTGGAGGCGATTCAGTTGGACAATGACTTGACTTATGAGGAGAAGCCAGTCAAGATTTTGGAGTTTGCCAGCCGAGTCACCCGCAGCAAGGTTATTAAGTTTTGCAAAGTTTAGTGGAGCCACCATACCGAGGATGAAGCCACCTGGGAATGAGAGGATGATCTTCGCAAAGACCACCCACACCTATTTTCTAGCCAACCCGAATCTCGAGGGCGAGATTCATCTTAAGGGGGCTATGTTTGTAACATCCCAAATTTTCAATTTGGAATGTTATACATAGATCATTCTTGCATATCATATTTTATTGCATTTCGTCTCGCGATCCTCGAAATCCTAAGCAGCTCAAGGACCCTCGAAGAGAGTTGGGGATTTCCCCGGTTTTCAAATTTGATTTTATCAAATTCTGAAACAAGGATTTTGGTTTTAATTATTTTTCTCTCCGAAAATATTTCATATTAAAATATAAGAGAGGAGATAATATGACTTCTACAAAATAAATGAAATATTGGAGGAAAAATATTAAAATCAATATTTGTTTTATTTGGATTTTACTTGCAATTTTGTTTGCATTAGAAAAATTGCACGTTTTCAAAATTGCATTTTAGGGCCAAGAAAATGTTCATCTCATTCTAAATATTTCATTTAGACGGTGAAAATTTGTTTTGGCATTTTTAGATTTTTATTTTATTTTCTAGGATTTTTTTAGTTTCGGCGGAATTATTATTAAAAAAAAGAAGTGCGCGTGGCTAACTGGGCCGAAGACCAGCCGCCGGCCCACCTCCCCCGCGACGCCGTCTCCCTTAGGAGACCGACGCTGCCATGCCGCCCCGGAGCAGAGTCCGGCTAGGACTCCACCCCGCCGCCCCTTTGCCCCCTCCCCAAGGCACCCCTCCCCTTATATACCCCCGCCTCCCCGGCCACCACCACCCGCCACCGCCGGCCCCCCGCCCGCAGCAGCCGCCTCCGTCGCCCGCTACCGCGCTCGCCGCCTTGCCGCGCCGCCGCCTTGCCGTGTCGCGCCGCCGCCGCCTCGCCGCGCCGCCTCGCCCCGCCGTGTCTCGCTGGACCGACAAGGTAGTCGACGGTTTTTAAAAAAGAAAACTGATCTGGTTTTTCTTAAAGAAAACCATAGTTCATTTTTTTCGGTTCACCGGTTTTTCCCGATTTTTCTTTTTAGTGGACGTTCGTCCGTACGTTCGTTCTAACGAATGGTTTTCGCTTGTTAGTTACAGATAACGAACGCTCGTTCGTTAGCCTGTTCGTCAGTTTCTTTTATTGGATTTTTTCGCGGTTATTTCTGATCGCGATTTCTGATCCGATTTTCGTTCTAGTTTATCTTTTCGTTGTTAGTCGGAATCAGGCGATTCAAGTGCCTAGATCTTCGTCTCGAGACCCTCTTTTGGCTTAACCAACTTGAACAAGCTTTTGCTACTGTAAAATTTGACCTAGGTCCAGATTAGTAATGGATCTTGTTTCTTTCGCCGTTTGAGTTTCGTTGCTCCGTTCGATTTGATTCTTTTTGCAAACCGGAGTTCTTAAGTTGAAATTTCTGGTTAGATCTTCTTATTTGAGTTTTACCCATGCTTCTTTGCTTGATTGCTTATGTATGCTATTGTTTGTTTGCGATAGAATTCTCGGAGTGCGAAGCGTGTTATTTGGAGTCTCTAGGTTACACGGATCGTCAGCAAGGCAAGTAACACTTTGATCATATCCCTTTATCACCTAGTTTTTATGCATTAGTTCCAACCCTCAAACATTGCATGGTTAGGATGACATTAACATGTGGGTTGGAAAGTAGTTGATGAGGTAGAACCTATTGCCTTGTTACATTTAAACCCTTGGGAGTCACTTACGAATTGCTTATATTGCTATGCTATGCCCGTAGACGTGGTTTGGGTGAGTGAAATCCATGACAGATGTGAGATTGTTAATTAATGGTTCAACTTAAGGTGGCAACTTAAATACACATCTGGGTGGATTGAGGCACCTGGAGTACCCAGTGTTACCTGTATTTTTGGAAATCCTGGAGTACCTGTGTGATCTTCCTATGGACCGCCACCCAGGCTCAAAGGGAACTGAGATGATCCATGCTAGAAACTTCCGTGTGCAGCCACAAGCTATTATGGGCTCTAGCATAGTTGAGTAAGTTACGTGAAGCTCTTGAAGAGGTGGATCAGCAGGTAGTGGGTTGTAGGTTTGGTATGGTCTGCCCGGAGTAGAGAGTTAATATTTCTGAAGTCTCGGTCATCCGTTTCTCAAACACCACGTAGTGCGAGAAATCCAACGGAGGTGATCGAGTCTTGTGGGGAAAAGTGCGCAAACCTCTGCAGAGTGTACAAACTAATCATGGTTAGTCGTGTCCCCGGTTATGGACATCTTGAGTATCTAGTACTTGGAGTATCTTAAGTATCTCATCACTCTAAATTAATATTGTTGGGTTGATAATTACCTTAATTGGGATTGAGTTGGAGGAACCTTCTCAATGATATTTCAACTACCATGATAGTTAAATTAAAATCTATTCCTTTGTTGTAGGGAAAAAATTGGCTTTTCGCAAAACTGTAACCATAGAGCTTTTCACCAGCCAAATATGCATGTAGTGATAGCGTTTTTCTGTTCTTGCTCTACCGTGTTACTTTGCCAGCATATTCCATGTGCTGACCCGTTTTTGGGCTGCAACGTATTATGTTGCAGACTTTTCAGACGAGGAGTAAGGTTTGTTAGGTCGTTGCCTTGCAGCTCAGCTATGCCGTTGGAGTTGATGGACTCACTTTATCTTCCAAGCCTTCCGCTGTTATCGTATTAGATGGCCTTAAGCCATATTTATTGTAATAAGTTCTCTTTGGAGACATTCGATGTAATAAGTGTGTGATTTCTACTTTGTTATAAATCCTCGAGTATTGTGTGTGTCAGCATTACCGATCCAGGGATGACACTGAAGCACAGAGACTTGACCGTTTGAGGTCGGGTCGCTACACGATTCGAGTGAGAAAATCTCATCGTAGTCAACACCTTGAACTTGTTGAAAACCTTTTACGACAATTCGATCTTTGTAGATAGTAACACTACTATCAGAGTTCGTCTTCCTCTTGAAGATCCATTTATTCTGAATGGCTCACCGATCATCGGGCAAATATAATCAAAGTCCATACTTTGTTCTCATACATGGATCCCATCTCAGATTTCATGGCCTCAAGCCATTTTGTAGAATCTGGACTCATCATCGCTTCCTCATAGTTTGTAGGTTCGTCATGGTCTAGTAACATGACTTCCAGAACATGATTACCGTACCACTCTGGTGCGGATCTTACTCTGCTTGACCTACGAGGTTTAGTAGTAACTTGATCTGAAGTTTCATGATCATCGTCATTAGCTTCCTCACTAATTGATGTAGGAATCACTGGAACTGATTTCTGTGATGAACTACTTCCCAATAAGGGAGCAGGTACAATTACCTTATCAAGTTCTACTTTCCTCCCACTCACTTCTTTTGAGAGAAATTTCTTCTCTAGAAAGGGTCCACTCTTAGCAATAAAGATCTTGCCTTCGGATCTATGATAGAAGGTGTACCCAGCAGTTTCTTTTGGGTATCATATGAAGACGCATTTCTCCGATTTGGGTTTGAGCTTATCAGGTTGAAACTTTTTCACATAAGCATCGCAACCCCAAACTTTAAGAAATGACAGCTTAGGTTTCTTGCTTAAACCACAGTTCATACAGTGTCGTCTCAATGGATTTTTAGACATGCCCTATTTAACGTGAATGTAGCTATCTCTAATGCATAACCCCAAAATGATAGTGGTAAATCGGTAAGAGACATCATAGATCGCACCATATCTAATAAAGTGCGGTTACGACGTTCGGACACACCATTACGCTGTGGTGTTCCGGGTGGCGTGAGTTGTGAAACTATTTCACATCGTTTCTAATGAAGACCAAACTCGTAACTCAAATATTCATCTCCATGATGAGATCGTAGAAACTTTATTTTCTTGTTACGATGATTTTCCACTTCACTCTGAAATTCTTTGAACTTTTCAAATGTTTCAGACTTATATTTCATCAAGTAGATATACCCATATCTTCTCAAATCATCTGTGAAGGTCAGAAAATAGCGATACCCGCCGCGAGCCTCAACACTCATCAGACCGCATACATCAGTATGTATTATTTCCAACAAGTCTGTTGCTTGCTCCATTGTTCCGGAGAACGGAGTCTTAGTCATCTTGCCCGTGAGGCATGGTTCACAAGCATCAAGTGATTCATAATCAAGTGATTCCAAAAGCCCATCAACATGGAGTTTCTTCATGCGCTTTACACCAATATGGCCTAAACGGCAATGCCACAAATAAGTTGCACTATCAATATTAACTTTGCATCTTTTGGCATCAATATTATGAATATGTGTATCACTACGATCGAGATTCAATAAACCGTTTATATTAAGTGTATGACCATAGAAGGTTTTATTCATGTAAACATAAAAACAATTATTCTTTGACTTAAATGAATAACTATATTGCAATAAACATGATCCGATCATATTCATGCTCAACGCAAACACCAAATAACATTTATTTTAGGTTCAACACTAACCCTGAAGGTAAAAGGAGTGTGCGATGGTGATCTTATCAACCTTGGAATCATTTCCAACACACATTGTCACCTTGCCCTTAACTAGTCTCTGTTCATTTTGCAACTCCTGTTTCGAGTTACTAATCTTAGCAACTGTAGTGGTATCAAATACCCTAGGGTTACTATGAACACTAGTAAAGTACACATCAATAACATGTATATCAAATATACTTTTGTTCACTTTTCCATCCTTCTTATCGGCCAAGTATTTGGGTTAGTTCCGCTTCCAGTGACCATTCCCTTTGCAGTAGAAGCACTCAATTCCAGGCTTAGGTCTAGCTTTGGGCTTCTTCACGGGAGTGGCAACTTGCTTGCCATTCTTCTTGAAGTTCCCTTTCTTTTCCTTTTCCCCCTTTTCTTGAAACTAGTGGTCTTGTTAACCATCAACACTTGATGCTCTTTCTTGATTTCTACCTTTGCCGGTTTTAGCATTGCAAAGAGCTCGGGAATCGTTTTCGTCATCCCTTGCATATTATAGTTGATCATGAAGTTCCAGTAACTTGGTTATAGTGACGAGAGAACTCTATCAATCACTATCTTATCTGGAAGATTAACTCCCACTTGATTCAAGCGATTGTAGTACTCAGACATTCTAAGCACATGCTCACTAGTTGAGCTATTCTCCTCCATCTTGTAGGCAAAGTACTTGTCAAAGGTCTCATACCTCTTAACATGGGCATGAGTCTGAAATACCAATTTCATCTCTTGGAACATCTTATATGCTCCATGGCGTTCAAAACGCTTTTGAAGTCCCGGTACTAATCCATAAAGCATGGTGCACTAAACTATAAAGTCGTCATCATACCGAGCTTGTCAAACGTTCATAACGTCTACTTCTACTCCTGCAATAGGTCCGTCACCTAGCGGTGCATCAAGGACATAATTCTTCTGTGCAGCAATGAGGATAATCCTCAGATCACGGAGCTAGTCCGCATCATTTCTACTAACATCTTTCAACATAGTTTTCTCTAGGAACATATCATAAATAAAACAGGGAAGCTATACGCGAGAAATTGATCTACAACATAGATATGCAAATACTATCAGGACTAAGTTCATGATAAATTTAAGTTCAATTAATCATATTACTTAAGAACTCCCACTTAGATAGACATCCCTTTAGTCATCTAAATGATCACATGATCCATATCAACTAAACCATGTTCGATCATCACGTGAGATGGAGAAGTTTTCAATGGTGAACATCACTATGTTGATCATATCTACTATATGTTTCACGCTCGACCTTCCGGTCTCAGTGTTCCGAGGCCATATCTGCATATGCTAGGCTCGTCAAGTTTAACCTGAGTATTCTGCTTGTGCAAAACTGGCTTGCACTCGTTGTATGTGAATGTAGAGCTTATCACACCTGATCATCACGTGGTGTCTCAGCACGAAGAACTGTCGCAACGGTGCATACTCAGGGAACACCTTGAAATTTTAGTAAGGGATCATCTCATAATGCTACCGTCGCACTAAGCAAAATAAGATGCATAAAAGATAAACATCACATGCAATCAAAATATGTGACATGATATGGCCATCATCATCTTGTGCCTTTGGTCTCCATCTACAAAGTACCGTCATGATCTCCATCGTCACCGGCATGACACCATGATCTCCATCATCTTGATCTCTATCAACGTGTCGCCACATGGTCGTCTCGCCAACTATTGTTTTTGCAACTATTGCTATCACATAGCGATAAAGTAAAGCAATTATATAGCGCTTGCATCTTATGCAATAAAGCGACAACCATAAGGCTCCTGCTAGTTGCTGATAATTTTAACAAAACATGATCATCTCATACAAAAATTTATATCTCATCACGTCTTGACCATATCACATCACAACATGCCCTACAAAAACAAGTTAGACATCCTCTACTTTGTTGTTGCAAGTTTTACGTGGCTGCTACGGGCTTCTAGCAAGAATCTGTAACGCCCTCGATGCGGCTATATCTCCCACGTGTCGAAGCACGACTTAGAGGCATAACCGCATTGAAAGCAATGTCGCAAGTGAGGTAATCTTCGCAAACAACCCATGTAATACATAAGGGAAAAGATACATAGTTGGCTTACAATCGCCACTTCACACAATTACATGAATAAAGCATTACATCAACCAGATACAATCAAGGTCCGACTACGGAACCAAAATAAAAGAAGAACCCCAAATGCGACAAGGTCCCTGAACGACCCCAACTGGGCTCCACTACTGATCAACTAGAACGAAACAACACAAAGGACAAGATCTTCATCGAGCTCCTCCTGAGCTTGGTTGCGTCAACTGCACAGTCTCGTCGGCACCTGCAAGCTGGTTTTGGAAGTATCTGTGAGTCACGGGGACTCAGCAATCTCACACCCTCGCGATCAAGACTATTTAAGCTTATGGGTAAGGTAAAGGTATGAGGTGGAGCTGCAGCAAGCGACTAGCATATATGGTGGCTAACATACGCAAATGAGAGCGAAAAGAGAAGGCAAAGCACGAACAAAGAACTATGATCAAGAAGTGATCCTAGAACAACCTACGTCGAACATAACTCCAACACCGTGTTCACTTCCCGGACACCGCCGAAAAGAGACCATCACGGTTACACACGCAGTTGACTCATTTTTATTAAGTTAAGGTTCAAGTTATCTACAACCGGACATTAACAAAATTCCCATCTGCCCATAACCGCGTGCACGGCTTTCGAAAGTTCAAATCCCTGCAGGGGTGTCCCAACTTAGCCCATGACAAGCTCTCACGGTCAACGAAGGAATAGACCTTCTAGCAGGAAGAACCGATCAGACTCGGAATCCCGGTTACAAGACATTTCGACAATGGTAAAACAAGTCCAGCAAGACCGCCCGATGCGCCGACATCCTGATAGGAGCTGCACATATCTCGTTCTCAGGGCAACACCGGATGAGTGCTCCGTACAACTAAAACCAGCCCTCAAGTTTCCCCGAGGTGGCACTGCAAAGGACTCTAGTTCAGACCAACACTTAGACAAGCACTGGCCCCGGGGGGGGGGGGTTAAAATAAAGATGACCCTCGGGATGCGCGACTCCCAAGGGAAAAAGGCTAGGTGGCGAATGGTAAAACCAAGGTTGGGCCTTGCTGGAGGAGTTTTATTCAAGGCGAACTGTCAAGGGGTTCCCATTATTACCCAACCGCGTAAGGAACACAAAATCCGGGAACATAACACCGATATGACGGAAACTAGGGCAGCAAGAGTGGAACAAAACACCAGGCATAAGGCCGAGCCTTCCACCCTTTACCAAGTATATAGATGCATTAATTAAATAAGATATATTGTGATATCCCAACAAGTAAACATGTTCCAACAAGGAACACCATCTCCATGTTCCAACAAGGAACAAAACTTCAATCTTCACCTGCAACTAACAACGCTATAAGAGGGGCTGAGCAAAGCGGTAACATAGCCAAACAGCGGTTTGCTAGGACAAGGTGGGTTAGAGGCTTGGTTCAACAATATGGGTGGCATGATAAGCGAGTGGTAGGTATCGCAGCATAGGCATAGCAAAAGAGCGAGCATCTAGCAAGCAAAGATAGAAGTGATTTCGAGGGTATGATCATCTTGCCTGAGATCCCGCAAGGAAGAAAAACGAGTCCATGAAGAAGACAAACGGATGTTGACAAACGGGTCCTCACAAAAGCGACATTATCGGAACCAACCCGAAGAAGCAAACACCGGAAAAGAAGCACACAACATAGTAAACAACCAACACATGAACATGGTATGAATATGCGAGATGCGGTATGCGATGCATATGCAAGATTTGACAAGGAATGCATGAACCTGGCCTCAACATGGAAATCCAAGTGTGCCACTGGAAATATGAGATGAAATCACTTGAAAACGATATAAAGAACGCCGGAAACGGAGCTACGGTTTGGAAATGGCAAGCAATTCAAATATGACATCGGTCTGCGATTTACAGCAAGTAGCCATCTAAAAGCAACACGATGAACATGCTACAACACCCAAACATGGCATCAAGATACACGACAGGAATCCATTCATGAAGCTTAACAAAAGTCTAGCAGTGAGCTACGGCCAATTCATCCATTAACAGGTTCAAACAAGCATGGCAAAAATGCATATGGTAAACAGATTTCAGACTTAGTGAAATTAACACTTGTCTGGAATTTCAGATCAGATAGCACTCTTTGGAGCAACAAAACTACATGCTACAGGACCTGAACATGGCAAAGTAAAGTATGTCATGGAGCTACTCAAAGAGCTTAACAAAAGTCCCTTAGTGACCTTGAGCCAAAAGGGATCAGAAAATACAATTGCAAGCATGTGAACATGGAAAAAACATAATCAGTTCTCAGACTTAGTGAAAACTGGAGCATGCTGAAACAGATATCAGGTAGGCATGTTTACGAGCTCGATGCACTCACTACAGAGCAAGTCATGACAAGCTAAGCATACACCCATCAAGAATACACAAAATTCAAGCTAGACATGGCAAGAACAATAGCATAGCATGCACGGATCAACTACAACATCCTCGGCAAAATCGCTAACAAGTAGACAATCTGCCCAGATTCACGAAATGACAAAAGTAGAGCTCGATTGACTCAAGCTAGGGTGCTCCATAATTGCAGACAAAGACATGTATGGATATAGCACTACAAGATTAACAAAACATCCTTACTAATCATCCTCAAAAGAGGCACGGATCACTAGGAAACAACATGAACATATGGCCATATGAGATAAACAGCTCAAGGACTTAGTGGAAATGCTAAGTCCCTGAAATCAGCATTAGCAAATGCCTCACTTTGTAAGCTCGTGCTAGTCACCACACACATCACAAAAATACATGGGTTGCACCTCTGGAAAGATGGCAAAACCCTTAAAAAAACATATGTAGAGCTCATGGGCATAACATGCACACAATAATCATGGCAAAATGACAAATATCTAAATGGAGCAGCAGATCTGACAAATAACTCAAGTCGCACTCTTCCAACAGCATTTCGGGTATCAAGATGAACTCAAATGAAAATGATGCAGTGAGATGAAATGATGTACTCTCTGAGATGAACATTTTGATATGCTATATGCCAAAAACGGAGCTACGAATGCGGAGTTATAGCATGTTGAACATGGATCCAGAGAGTAAATATTTTTGGGACTTCGGGAAAAACGAGGTCAACCTCTGTCAGATCCAGATCTGGCGCGGAGTTCGAGGTTCAACAAAAGTCATCGCCGGAGAGGAGGGAGATGGCCGGAGTGGAGGCGCCCGGCCGGATCCTGGCGCGGGTCGCCGGATCGGCGTCGGCGGCGTGCTGGAGAGGCGCGGGCGACGTGCGGAGAGAGCTCGGGCGGCGCGCTGCGGGTGCCGGCGTGGAGGCGCGGGCGACAGCGCCGTCGCGGGCGAGGGGCGGCGGCCGGCGCAGGCGAAGAGCGGCGGCGCGCGCGGGATTCGGCGGCGGAGCGGCGCGGGTGCTCCAGCGGGGGCGCGGCCCGGGGCGGGTCTGCCTCGGGCCCCGGCGGGCCTGGCGGTTGGCGCGGTGAAGTGGGGCGCGGCGCGGGCGACGTGGCGCAGCGGGATTGGAGGAGGGAGTCGGCGGAACTGATGTGTCGCCTCGCCATTGGCCGGGCGACGTGGCGGCTGGGTGGACGCGTCCGGCCACCGGGCGGACATGTCCGGTGGCGCGGGGAGGAGTGGATCTAGGGTTCATCCGCGATTTTTGGGGAGGGGATCACATATTTATAGGTAGAGGGAGCTAGGAGAGTCCAAATGAGGTGCGGTTTTCGGTCACGCGACCGTGATCGAACGACCGAGGTGATGGAGATGTCTTAGGCGGGTTTTGGGGAAAGATGGAGGGGTGTTGGGCTGCAACACACACGAGGCCTTTTCGGTCCCTCGGTTAACCGTTGGAGTATCAAACGAAGTCCAAATGGCACGAAACTTGACAGGCGGTCTACCGGTAGTAAACCAAGGCCGCTTGGCAAGTCTCGGTCCAATCCGGAAATGTTTAATCCCCACACACGAAAGAAAGGTAGAAATGACCACCTGAGGAGATAGGAGCGCCTGAATGCAAAACGGACAACGGGGAAAATGCTCGGATGCATGAGACGAACATGTATGCAAATGAAATGCACATGATGACATGATATGCAAATGCATGACACGCAAGCAATGACAAGGCAACAACAGCGAATAACTGGAGGACACCTGGCGCATCGGACTCGGGGCGTTACAGAATCGTTCTTACCTACGCATCAAAACCACAACGATTTTTTGTCAAGTGTGTTATTTTAACCTTCAATAGGGATCGGGTGTAGCCAATTTTGATTCAACTAATGCTGGAGAAACAGACACCCACTAGCCACCTATGTGCGAAGCACGTCAGTAGAACCAGTCTCATGAACGCGGTCATGTAATGTCAGTCTGGGCCGCTTCAACCAACAATACCAACGAATCAAAGTATGACATGCTAGTAAGCAGTATGACTATTATCGCCCATAACTTTTGTGTTCTACTCGTGCATATAACATCTACGCATAGACCTAGCTCGAATGCCACTGTTGGGAACACAGTATTTCAAAATTTTCCTACAATCATGCAAGATCTATCTAGGAGATGCATAGCAACAAGAGGGGAGAGTGTGTCCACGTACCTTCGTAGACCGAAAGCGGAAGCGTTAAGTAACGCAGTTGATGTAGTCGAACGTCTTCGTGATCCAACCGATCCAAGTACCGAACGCACAACACCTCTGTGATCTGCACACGTTAAGCTCGGTGACGTCCCTCAAACTCTTGATCCAGTTGAGGCCGAGGGAGAGTTTCGTCAGCATGACGGCGTGGTGACGGTGATAATGAAGTTACTGACGCAGGGCTTCGCCTAAGCACTACGACAATATGACCAAGGTGGAAAACTGTGGAGGGGGGGCACTGCACACGGCTAAGGCAAATCTTGAAGTGCATTTGGGGTGCTCCCCTGCTCATGCATATAAAGGAGGGGGGAAGAGGAGGCCAGCCTAGGAGGGGCGCGCCTATAGGGGGAGTCCAACTAGGATTCCCAATCCTAGTTGGAGTCCCCTTCCTTTTCCAAGAGGGGAGAGAGAGAAGGAGTAGGAGAGGGAAAATGAAAGAGAGGGGGCGCCTCCCCCTCCCTAGTCCAATTCGAACTTGCCATGGGGGGCGCGCGGCCACCCCTTGAGGCCCTTCTCTCCTTTCCCGTATGGCCCATTAAGGCCCACTACTTCCCCCGGCGAATTCCTGTAACTCTTTGGTACTCCAAAAAATACCTGAATCACTTGGAACCTTTCCATTGTCCGAATATAGCCTTCCAATATATCGATCTTTACATCTCAACCATTTCGAGACTCCTCGTCATGTCTGTGTTCTCATCCGGGACTTCGAACAACCTTCGGTACATCAAATCACATAACTCATAATACAAATCGTCATCGAACGTTAAGCCTGCAGACCCTACGGGTTCGAGAACTATGTAGACATGACTGAGACACATATCCGGTCAATAACCAATAGCGGAACCTAGATGCTCATATTGGCTCCTACATATTCTATAAAGATCTTTATCGGTCAAACCGCATAACAACATACATTGTTCCCTTTGTCATCGATATGTTACTTGCTCGAGATTCGATCATCGGTATCCTCATACCTAGTTCAATCTCGTTACCGGCAAGTCTCTTTACTCGTTCCGTAATGCATCATCCCGTAACTAACTCTTTAGTCAGATTGCTTGCAAGGCTTATAGTGACGAGCATTACCGAGAGGGCCCAAAGATACCTCTCTGACAATCGGAGTGATAAATCCTAATCTCAATCTATGCCAACTCAACAAACACCATCGGAGACACCTGTAGAGTATCTTTATAATCACCCAGTTATGTTGTGACGTTTGATAGCACACTAAGTGTTCCTCCGGTATTCGGGAGTTGCATAATCTCTTAGTCATTGTCGGCGTTCTGGGAACGGGGGTCCCCAGACTTGCCTGCCTGCGGCCTGCGGCGTGGCTCAAGTGGGGGCCCAGCGTGGCCCATCTTCATCAACGCAAGCTCAAGACCCTCGCGAGGGGCCAAGCCTCGCGGGGCGGACGACAAGAAGCTTCCTCAAGAGAGCGGCCTCATCAGGCAGGCTCGCGAGGAGGCGGAGAGATCAATGCAAGGGTACCTCGCGAGGAACCTGTGACGCAAGCCATGACGATCGAGGCCAGGCGAGCGCCGGCCTGCGCAGGGTCCTTGTTTCCCCTTTGGTGCAAAGGGGGCAAGCACAGGCCAAGGTATCAGGCAAATGTTACCATTCCAGTGCAACGAGACCAAGACCAGCCGGACGGTAGGACAGAGGTCACCGTGGAGCCCAAGATGGCGTCATCACCAGTGCTTTTGGCAGCCGAAGACCACCTTTGGTCAGGATAACTTGTACTAGATGTTCCCCTTCAAAATGGCCAAGTGTTGGCGCTCTTCCCGCTCAATTATTCAGGGAGAGGCCCAAGGCCTCAATAAATAGAGCTAGCCTCCACAAAGGAAGGGGCGACCCCCAGGACAGAAGAGAACGAGGAGAAACCCAGTAGAGACTAAGTAGAACACACTGCACCAGCTCAAGAACATCTCTCACGAGGCTGTTCTTCCCTTGTACTATTCATCATCAGCCCCTGAGGCAATCCACCACACCACACACTGGAGTAGGGTATTACACCACAACGGTGGCCCGAACCAGTATAATCCTCGTGTCTCTTGTGTTGTTCATCATTTCCATCTTAGTTCGCACGAGAGGATCGGACATAGATCGGTAGGGGAGAGATCTCCGCGCGCAGCCCAGTGTTCGAACCTCAAGGGTCTGCCGGACCCGAAATCCGACATTTGGCGCGCCAGGTAGGGGTGCGCCGGAGTCCTCCCTCCTGACGACCCGCTCTCCCTCGACATCGCATCCCGCCCTCATGGCGGACAACGCGCCGCCCGATCCAGCAACGGATGCCGACACTGGGGCCAGGGGGCTCCGGGCCTTGGCCCCCGCCTTGCGACAGGTGCAGTGGCCGCGCAAGTTCAGGCCCGAGATGCCGCCGCGCTACGACGGCACGACGGACCCGATGATTTTCCTGCTGGCGTACGAGGAGGCCGTCCTCGGAGCCAGGGGCGATGATCGGGTGATGGTCAACTGGTTACCCATGGCCCTCACCGGCATCCCGCGCGCGTGGCTCCTCCACCTGCCGACGACCTCTGTCACCTCCTGGGAGGAGCTGCGCGACCTCTTCCTCGCCCGTTTCGCCGCACTAGCACCGCCCGTCGTCGCAGCTCTCCTAGGTGGCTCCCAGGCACCACCCTCGAGCCATCACGTCAAGACGTTCACCCGCCGGATCAGCACCGCCTTCAAGCGCCGAGAAGCCTCCCCGGGCTGGGTGGCGCCCGAGGCCGATCTAACCTTTGACTCGGAGGACCACCCCTTCAACCCCATTGGTTCGGGCGCGCTCCCGATGCTGTGCACCCCCACCATTTGCCAAGTGGCCGTCACCAGGACCCTTATCGATGGTGGTGCCGGCCTCAACATGCTCTCGGTGGAGGCCTTCAGCCTCCTCCACGTGCCACTAGAGCGGCTCTGACCCAGCAGGCCTTTCTCGGGCGTCGGAGCCGGTTCCACCGCCTCCTTGGGGTAGATCCACCTCCCAGTGACCTTCAGCACCTGTGACAACTTCCGCACGGAGCTGATCGACTTCGACATCGCCCCATCGGCCTCCCCTACAACGCCATCCTCGGCTATCCGACCCTGGCTCGGTTCATGGCAGCAACTCACCCGGCGTACAACCTCATGAAGATGCCCGGGAGCAGCGGCGTCCTCACCGTGTCAGGAGACACAAGGGATGCGCTGCAGGTGCTCCAACTTGTTTTTAGGGGGCGGCCGCGGTGGCGCAACCCACTGGCACCGACGCCCTTGAGCCCAAGGGGGCTGCGCTGGCTAAAAAGAAGCAGTTGTTCACCCAAGACAAGGCAGAAACCAAGCAGGTACCAGTCGATGAGGACGGGTCCGCTAGCGCCACCTTCACCATAGGGGCCAACCTCGAGCCCGAGCAAGAGAAAGCCCTGATCGGTTTCCTGCGTGCGAAAAAGAAGGTGTTTGCGTGGGAACCTGATCAGTTAGCAGGGGTCCCAAGGGAAGTGATTGAGCATCACCTCAACGTGTGCCCCAATGTGCGCCCCGTGAAGCAGAAGGTAAGGCGACAGTCTACTGAGAAACAAGCTTTCATCGTTCAAGAGACCCGGAAGCTAGAGGCGGCAGGAGTTATCCGCGAGGTCCACTACCCTGATTGGCGGGCTAATCCGGTCGTTGTGCCAAAAAGGGAGGAAAGGAGCGCATGTGCGTCGACTTCACCAACCTCAACAAGGCCTGCCCGCAGGATCCATTTCCGCTCCCCCGCATTGACCATATAGTCGACTCCACCGCACAGTGTGACCTATTGTGCTTCCTAGATGCCTTCTCGGGCCATCACCAGATCAAGATGGCGGTAGAAGACGTGGAGAAGACGGCCTTCTTGACCCCGTGTGGAGTGTACTGCTATACGTGCATGCCATTTGGGTTGCGTAATGCAGGCGCGACCTTTCAGCGGCCTTATGCACATCGCCTTAGGCCGGCAGCTCGGGAGGAACGCAGAAGCTTACGTCGATGACATTGTGGTGAAGTCTTGTGAGGCAAGGAATCTGATACAGGACCTGGAAGAAACCTTCGCGAGCCTCAACGAAGTGGACGTTCGACTCAACCCGGAGAAGTGCGTGTTTGGGTTCCCCTCAGGCAAGCTCCTGGGTTTCCTCGTATCCCATAGGGGCATCGAGGCCAACCCGGAGAAGGTCAAGGCAGTCAAAGACATGAGCCTGCCAAGGACCCTCAGAGAAATGCAGAAGCTCACCGGGTGTGTAACTGCGCTGGGGCGTTTCATCTCTAAGCTGGGGGAACGAGCGCTGCCCTTCTTCAAGCTGATGAAGAAAAAGGGCCCCTTCGAATGGACTGAAGAGGCCGACAAGGCATCCCAAGACCTCAAGAGGTACCTTACCAGTCCACCAGTGATGGTAGCTCCGCGTCCTCGGGAGCCCCTGGTGCTCTACCTTGCGGCCACCCCCTACTCCGCTAGCGCAGCCCTGGTAGCGGTCAGGGAGGAGCGCTGTGCCAAGGCCGCATCAACCGTCCGAACTGAAGCGAAGCAGAGCCAGGAGGGCCTCGCGAAGGCCGCAACCGCAGCCAGAAAGGAACAACCGCGGCAGAAGAACGCACGTGGAGCAGGAGAGGCCCCTTCAGGCGACCAAGCACTGGGAGCTCCGTCGTCTCAAGAGACGCCTCGACCTCTGGAGGATGCAAGCAGTGCCAGCACCCTCAACCTCGTCGAGCACCCCGTGTATTTCGTTAGCATAGTGCTACGGGACGTGAGGGCACGATACCCCATGCCTCAAAAGCTCCTCCTCGCGCTATTGGTGGCCTCACGCAAGCTGCGGCACTACTTCCAAGGCCACCCCATCAAGGTCGTCTCGGCATACCCCTTTGAGAGGGTACTCAGGAGCCCCAACTCAGCTGGAAGGGTTGCTGAATGGAACATTGAGCTACAGGCATTTCAGCTAGAATTCAGTATGACCAGAGTCATCAAGGGAGCCGCGCTAGAGGATTTCGTGGCAGAATGGGCAGAAGCACTGGGTCTCGAGGCAGGCGAAGACCGATCACTTTCCCCGGCAAGTGAAGCACTGGATGGCTGGGTCATGGACTTTGATGGGGCGTTCTCCCGAAACGGTGCGGGAGCTGGCGCAGTGCTCGTATCCCCTACCCAGGACAAACTCTAATACGTCGTGCAACTTTGCTTCCAGCACGAAGAAAAGGTCTCCAACAACATAGCGGAGTACGAAGGCCTAATAGCAGGCTTGAAGGCCGCAACTGCCTTAGGGGTGAAGCGCCTCATCATCAAGGGTGATTCACAGCTCCTCGTCAACTTCTCCAACAAGATATACGAGCCAAAGGACGAGCACATGGAAGCCTACCTCGCTGAGGTTCGCAAGATGGAGAAACAGTTCTAGGGACTGGAGTTGCAGCAGGTGCCTCGCGGCACCAATCAGGAGGCTGACGAGATTGCCAAGAGGGCATCTAGGCGGCTGCCTCAGTAGCCTGGCGTCTTTGAGGAGCGGCTCTTCAAACCCTCGGCGGTGCCGTCGCTATCGCGCACGGCACAACCAAGGGAGGAGCTCTCTCAGCCGCCTACCTCAGGAGCCTCGGTCTGCGGCCCAGCCTCAGGGGCACACCTGCTCCTGGCGTTAGAGCCTCAGGAAGGGTGTTGGATCCCGGAGGTCAAGAACTACCTGATGCAAGGGACTCTGCCGGAGAATGAGGAGGAGGCGGAGCGTGTGGCGCGGCAGGCCACGGCTTATTGCATCCAGGATGGCGAGCTCTACAGGAAGCGACCAAATGACATGTCCCTACGCTGCATCTCCCGAGAGCAAGGGAAGGAGCTATTGGCGGACATACACGGCGGAGACTGCGGGCACCACTCGTCGTCACGGACCCTCGTCGGCAAGGCGTTCCGTAGTGGATTCTATTGGCCCACAGCACTCAACGACGTCGTTGAGCTTGTGAAGGCTTGCGAGGCCTGCCAGTTTCATGCTAAGCAGATCCATCAGCCTACGGGGGGTCTACAGACTATACCCCTCTCATGGCCGTTCGCAGTTTGGGGGCTCGACATTCTGGGCCCGTTTCCTCGGGCGCCAGGGGGTATCACTACCTCTACGTCGCCGTGGACAAATTCACCAAGTGGGCTGAGGTGGAAGCCGTCCGCACTATCCCGGCAGGCTCAGCGGTCAAATTCATCAAGGGCCTCGTGAGCCGATTTGGGGTGCCCAATCGCATCATGACCGACAATGGTTCGCAATTCACCAGCAATCTCTTCAAAACGTACTGTGCTAACCTTGGAATGCAGATATGCTACGCTTCGGTAGCACACCCCCAGAGCAACGGCCAGGCCGAGCGGGCCAACGCGGAGGTCCTGAGGGGCCTCAAAGCCAGGACCTTCAAGAAGAAGCTGGAGGCCTGCGGCAGGGGCTGGTACGACGAGCTCCAGTCCGTGCTGTGGTCAATCCGCACAACTGCGACCAAACCAACTGGCGAGACCCCGTTCTTCCTCGTCTACGGAGCAGAGGCTGTCCTCCCTCACGAGGTCAGGCGTCGCTCCGCATGGGTCTTGGCGTTCGATGAGACGCAACAGGACGCCATGCGGGGGACGGATCTCATGCTGGGGGAGGAACGCCGTCGAGAAGCTGCGCTGCGAGCGGCAAGGTATCAACAGGCGCTGCGACGATACCACTGCCGCAACATACGCCCCAGAACTCTTGAGGTAGGGGATCTCGTGCTCAGACGGGTTCTCTCCAGGGAGGGGCTGCACAAGCTCTCTCCCATGTGGGAGGGCCCGTTCAAGGTTGTTCATGTCTCCAGGCCTAGCTCGGCGCACTTGGAGACCACGGAGGGGGTACCCATCCAGAACGCGTGGAACATTCAACATCTCCAGAGGTTCTATCGCTGAGCAAGGCCTAACGCCTAGGAAAGGCCCGGTGCCTGTGAAGAAGGCCAATGCCTGTGAAGCTATCGCGTTTTGGGAAAGGCCCGGTGCCTGTGAAGAAGGCAAACGCCTGTGAAGCTCGCCTCCCGTGACACTCTCACGTAATAATGAGTGGGGCTGTACACGCCCCGGAGTCTCCGGAGTGCCGCCCTTGGGCCTCGGGGGCTCCCGCCCACGCCCAGTGGCAGCACTTAGATCCGCGCTGGTGAGAAGACGCCGAAGACTAGAATAGGTGTCGGACGCGGCTTTTTCATTTGCTTTCTGCAGTTGGCGTGTTTATTCCCGTTTGAAGTCTTATTGGAGTTGTTGGCATTTTTGGCTTGTGACTCTTTGTCTTTCTCGCTCGCTTGCCTCGTTTTCTCTCGTGCATGTCTCGCGAGGGAGTCGCGGGCGCCCTCGCGAGTGTTTTCTGCCCCGATCGTTTGGAGCTTCCCTATCCGAGTCCTCTGCGGGAGCACCCCTCCCAGTCCGTGCCCCACGGGGATCGCGACACGAGCGCAGGACCTAGGCTGACCGCCCCCACAACCAAGACTGTAAGCTACCCCTCTAACTAATCCTTGCAGGGCTTGAAGTGCACGGCGAGGCCTCAACCTCCGGAGGCGAGGATCGCGTCAAGCTCCACCAAGCTCAAATGACCCCCGCACATGGACACGCAGCACGGAACATAGCGCAGAAATGGCAAAAGCAACGCGACACTTGACATCAACAGTTCTAAAACGCCCCCACGAGGCCCTGTACTACCTTCTTCTTACGTAGGAAAGGAAGGAAACAAAATGGACATGACCTGTCCAACACCAACCTACAGCAAAATCTCGAGCTGCTCCTAGGGATCAGGCGAACGCCTCCTCTCGCTTCACCAGGGCGCGGCGGCGGGTGGACCCGCTTCCTTCACCCAGGCGAGCACGACAACGCAGGGGCTGGTCGTGGCCACCGCTGGAGGAGCTGCTGCCTAAGGGGGAGTCGCCAAAACTTGGCGAACCTCGAGCACCGCCGCCTGTACGCCAGTCGCCATCTTCATCCTGGTCAGTGCCGGGGCTGGGCAGGCGGCCGCGGTCGTTGTCTTCAGGGAAGCACCTGGCACGGTGACCATCTTCCCCAAACACCCTCATGTAGAGGGTGGCATCGCCATCGAACTTGAAGTACAGGGTACACCACCGGCCCAGGCCGCGCGTGGGGGCAAATGTTTGCCAGCCGCGCGTCAGGGCCCCGTTCCCAGAGACGGAGACCTCCAGTGAAGCCCAGGAGGCCCTGCTGCAGCAGCCGTCTACCTGGAGCCAGAAGCCGCACTGAGCGCTAGCCGGCAGTTCATCTATGAAGAAACATGGGAGCTGGAGCCGGGTGTTGGATGGGTCCGCCGACCACACGACGAACTCCGGCAGCACCTCCGCAAAGCGGAAGCGTGGTCTAGGGGGCGCACACCCATGGCGTGCCCCCCGTTGGCAACCGGACACTCACCACCACGCAGGGAACCGCCTCCATGACCGCGGGAGGCTACCACGGGGACCGTGGTGTACTTGCGAGGGCGGCCTCGGCCGCGCTTGGTCGGGGGAGGGTCAGGCCTTGCCCGGGGGGCCTTTCCTTTCTCCGCGGCCGAGAATCTCTTTCGGGCCATGGGGACGGCGATTAGCCAAGAAGAAGAAAAGGAGCAGCAAGAAGGGATGGACTAAAGGGGCTCGCCCAGCCCCATACTTATAGCCGGAGGAGGCCAACCGCCGAGCGCCACGATCGCAGGTAATCATGACCGGTTTCTCTGCATGCAGGGACTTGTCAAGTCGTGCGCTCACCGAGGCATCGTGGGAAGCGCATACGCCCATGTCCAATCAACCTTCATGCGGTACCCAAGGCCGCAGGCTGTTAGGGCCCGCGGCACTTCGCGCTTGCCACTTCGCTTCTCTGCTAAGCCAAGCCCGCGTGCGCCTTGGGCCCGGGGGGTACTGTCGGTGTTCTGGGAAAAGGGGTCCCCAGACTTGCCTGCCTGCGGCCTGCGGCGTGGCTCAAGTGGGGGCCCAGCGTGGCCCATCTTCATCAACGCAAGCTCAAGACCCTCGCGAGGGGCCAAGCCTCACGGGGCGGACGACAAGAAGCTTCCTCAAGAGAGCGGCCTCATTAGGCAGGCTCGCGAGGAGGCGGAGAGATCAATGCAAGGGTACCTCGCGAGGAACCTGTGACGCAAGCCATGACGATCGAGGCCAGGCGAGCGCCGGCCTGCGCAGGGTCCTTGTTTCCCCTTTGGTGCAAAGGGGGCAAGCACAGGCCAAGGTATTAGGCAAATGTTACCATTCCAGTGCAACGAGACCAAGACCAGCCGGACGGTAGGACAGAGGTCACCGTGGAGCCCAAGATGGCGTCATCACCAGTGCTTTTGGCAGCCGAAGACCACCTTTGGTCAGGATAACTTTTACTAGATGTTCCCCTTCAAAATGGCCAAGTGTTGGCGCCCTTCCCGCTCAATTATTCGGGGAGAGGCCCAGGGCCTCAATAAATAGAGCTAGCCTCCACAAAGGAAGGGGCGACCCCCAGGAGAGAAGAGAACGAGGAGAAACCCAGTAGAGACTAAGTAGAACACACCGCACCAGCTCAAGAACACCTCTCGTGAGGTTGTTCTTCCCTTGTACTATTCATCATCAGCCCCTGAGGCAATCGACCACACTACACACTAGAGTAGGGTATTACACCACAACGGTGGCCCGAACCAGTATAATCCTCGTGTCTCTTGTGTTGTTCATCATTTTCATCTTAGTTCGCATGAGAGGATCGGACGTAGATCGGTAGGGGAGAGATCTCCGCGCGCACCCCAGTGTTCGAACCTCAAGGGTCTGCCGGAACCCGAAATCCGACAGTCATAGGAACATGTATAAGTCATGAAGAAAGCAACAACAACAAAATAAATGATCATAGTGCTAAGCTAACGTATGGGTCTTGTCCATCACATCATTCTATAATGATGTGATCCTGTTCATCAAATGACAACACATGTGTATGGCTAGGAAACTTAACCATCTTTGATTAACGAGCTAGTCAAGTAGAGGCATACTAGGGACACTATGTTTGTCTATGTGTTCACACATGTATCAAGTTTCCGGTTAATACAATTCTAGCATAAATAATAAACATTTATCATGATATAAGGAAATATAAATAACAACTTTATTATTGCCTCTAGGGCATATTTCCTTCAAAATAGTACATAGTTCAACAACATTAAGCATACTCAAGCGTACATATATAGTTCGATCCATCCCACATCTCATCTCACAGGCCGGCACGATCCTGAAGCTTCTCCAGGTACTCGGAGTATGCGCCGTGCGCCACCCCGCGAGAATACTTCTGCTTGAAGGAGCCAACGGCCTGTCCTCTTACATGCGCCAGAACACTTAGATACGCGTCATGAAGCTTCTGGTTGCAAAATGGGTATCCATAGCCATTGTTCTAGGTCCTAATATGCCTGTTATGCATTCCCGCATAAAGCTCCCTCAGGATTTGCCTGTTGTACCTCCTCTGGACATCTTCATCCTCGCTGTCCACATTGTCAGACAACACCTATACAAATAGTAAAACAAATTTGGCATCAAATCAATGATTACATGTCGTGAACTAGGATTAGGAATTTATGGCTATTTATTTATACATATCCAGAGATTATGGTTCGATTTTTAAGCACAATCGTCTATGTATAGACCAATCTTGAAGAAAATAATGGCACAAACATATGTAGGTCATTGAAAATCAATTGTCAAGCCCTGGCTAGGAATTATTAGCACGAACACTAACCCTAGTCGGATTACTAGCAGAAATCATTTGTACTGATGAAACTACTAATCACTTATCACATGTACCATTCAAACAATCAATACACTACATGGATCTAATGAAACTTACTCAGATTTCATGGATTGGGAGAACATAACCATAGGATTTCTATTCCAAAAAGGGGAAGGCAGGAGTAACCAGAGAAACCCTATGATCTATTTGACACATAAATGGGTATAGATGACTAACCAGCCGTCCGTCGTCGCCGGAGTGGTCGTCGGAGTCGTCGCCGGAGTCGGTGTGGAACTCCGCCTCCAGCTGTGGAAGCTCGACACCATCGACGACGTCAGGGTGCAGCGATAACTCACCAGCGGTGAAGGCAACCTCTGTCTCCATCTCCGCGCCATGCTCCGGTGCTTTAGCAGCCCCGGCGTCACCACTCCCTCTGATGGGGCGCTTCGGCGGTATCCTCACACACTGACGGCTTTGAGGACTGAGAGCGGCGTTGAGGATGCAAGTGGAGAGAGAGGATTGTGTGTGCGTAGCGAGGATGGGGGGTGCGGCCACTCGGGCGCACCATTAATATGGAGTAGTGGGAGTTGTGGGAGAGAGGCGGGCGGCAGTCAAACCGATGACTCACCTCCCGGTGAGCCCGCACACCAGACTGCTAGCATGCCTACCAAAGTTTCACACAACTACTCGCATGCCTCCCGATGACACTGGGCAGCGAGCATGCCTCTGTCAGTTCACACACCTGCACGCACGCCTCCCCGTCTGCCTGTGCGGTGGACGCATCCCGTCAACTCACGCCTGCTCGCATGGCACACGGGTCGCGCGACGGCCCGTATATTGTTTTTCTATTTGGATGATTAATGCTGTCGGTTTATTGCTTAACCGAAGCATGGCACGTATCCATTGTTGGTCTAACGCTCACGGTTCGAATAAATAATCCGTTTGGGATATTGGTTCCCAGTTATTAATAATCTCTCGTCTGTAATTAGATAAAGATTACATCAAAACTGGTCTCAAATTTGTCAAAAAAGTACAATGCCACTTTGTATTGCTGTCCATATGACAACACGATAAGTTTCATGAACTTCAAGTAAGTTTTGGATGCACTAGAATTTAGAAATCAAGATTCTCAATGTTTGAAATTTGTTGCATGGGGAGTAAACATGCACCCAGTGAGACACATGTGTTTTTTCAATCCATTTAGGTGCACTATCACGTGTGCATGTAGCTCAAATTTGATTTTTGCACATTATACTCGTAGAAAATCAATCAATCTATGTACTAAAACTTCTTAATGATCTCTGTGATTTTTTTGAAATTAAAACGTCCCTCCTTTGGTAACATGTATGTTCACTACGGGATAATTAATTTAACATGCATCATAGTTGTGGTAGATTCGCGGTGTGTGTGTGTGTGCGTGTGGGTGTGTGTGCGTCTGGGACTGGCGGGTGGCTCGCAGTACACTAGGAGTTGTGAGCCACCGTGTGGGTTGGCCGTTTTGTTAGGCAGGCCGGTGCCACATCAGAGTCGTGAAATCGTTATTTAAAACATTACACAACCCTATCATACATAAATGTTTTGGCCACATGCAGTCGATGGTTGTCCTACACGACACTCGATACTCGTGTGTGACGCTTTCTGTGGGCCCGCGAGGTCGTCGTCCATCACTTTGACGAACAACCGGCAGTGTGGTTAATTTGACCAGCAAGGTAGAATCTTTTTTGTTTGTGTTACGGTGGTATATAGTATGCGTCGAAGAGGTGGGAGGGGATTAGCATATATACTATATGTACGCGTCCGTGAACAAGTACACCTCACTCAGTGTCAGGACTTTTTGGTTTCCGAGGCACGTGCCACATCAAAATTGTGAAATTGGTCATTCAATCATCACACAACACCTTTTTGGGCCACATGCATATCCTAGCTAGGACACTCATGTGTGACGCTTCCATCTGTGGGCCCACGAGGCCATTGTCGATGCATGCATGCATCACTTTGACCTACATCGGGAGAGGTTAATTAATTTCACCATCGATGAGGATTCTTTTGGGTTGTACATATATTATGGCAGGAGCATATAGTATGCGGTGAAGAGGGGGGAAGGGGACCATCATATGTAGTACGCTTGATATGAACCTTGCTCTGTGTGGGTGCATGGTTTACGGTTTTTGAGGCATGTGGCACATAAAAGTTGTGCATTTTGGGTATTCAACATATATATGTTTGGCCCACATGCAAAGCAGTGGTCGTTTTCCTCTCGCACCCACTTAAGCGGTTATCAGCGATATCGATGATTTCCATTTGTGGGCCCGCTTGGTCCATCACTACTTTTTTCCTAACAACAAGAGAGGTTAATTTGACTTAGGAGGGGATTATTATTTTTGCTCTGGGATGACATGCATGATATAGCTTGAGCACACACACATGCATGTGTACGCATGAATCCCTCCCATCGAGTCGAAGTGGCTAGTACAATGACACATCATGAACCGATCTCGCTTTGTGTGGGGAGCTAGTGTATGATTTTTGACACACGCGCCACATCAATTTTGTGTATTAAAACATGCATGCATGCATCACCTCCATACATATGCATGTAGTGGTTGCCTTCAAACGGTACACTCCCTCGCGTGGTTATCGGCGGCAAGCCTATATATTCATGGGCCCGCATGGACATCCATGATCACCTGACCAACAACAGGATAGATTACCATGGAGGATTCTTCATTTGGTTTGTGTTATCATAGTATAGGTCATGGTGAGATTCAGACCTAATTAAGTTTGAGCGCAAATACTATGCATGCATGCATGAATCCCCGTCGTTGGCTTGAAGTGTGGCGTAACAGACATATGCATCGTCAACCTAACCCTCACCTGGTCTGGGGATTTCTAGTTTGAAATCACGGTGCCACATCAAAGTTGTTTCATTGTTACTCAAAAACACACCTTTCCATACATATGTTTGGGCCACACATGCAGTGGTTGTCTTCGGGGACTAGCTACTTGCGTGATTATTGGCGAGCTAGCTCATCTCCGGGGTCGCATGGACGGCCATCACTTTGACCAACAACAAGAGAGAGGTTGTACGACCAAGGTGGATTATTCTTGGTCCGTTTTACGATCCATCTTGGTGAGATATATGCCTCTCTGGCCCGCCGACTGAAATTGTGTGTGTGTGTGGGGGGGGGGAGTTGCTACTTCGCACTTTGCTAGGTGAACCTCGGTTGGGGGGGGCATGCCATTCATAGCTTAGGATTCCCTTTGTGCGACACGAGGGAGGGGGGGGCTGCTAGCTACTTCGCACTTTGCTAGGTGAATCTCGGTCGGAGGGGGCATGCATTCATAGCTTACGATTCCCTTCGTGCCGACACAGGGGGGGGGCTACTAGCTACTTCGCACTTTGCTAGGTGAACCTCGGTCGGGGGGGGGCATGCATTCATTGCTTAGGGTTCCCTTCGTGCCGACACAAGGGAGGGGTGGCTGCTAGCTACTTTGCACTTTGCTAGGGTGAACCTCGGTTGGGGGGGCATGCATTCATAGCTTAGGATTCCCTTCATGCCAAAACGAGGGAGGGGGCTGCTAGCTACTTCGCACTTTGCTAGGTGAACCTAGGTTTGGGGGCATGCATTCATAGCTTAGGAATCCCTTCGTGCTGACACGAGGGAAGGGGGCTGCTAGCTACTTCGCACTTTACTAGGTGAACCTCAGTTGGGGGGGGGCATGTGAAGGAAATATGCCCTAGAGGCAATAATAAAGTTATTATTTATTTCCTTATTTCATGATAAATGTTTATTATTCATGCTAGAATTGTATTAACCGGAAACATAATACATGTGTGAATACATAGACAAACAGAGTGTCACTAGTATGCCTATACATGACTAGCTCATTGAATCAAAGATGGTTAAGTTTCCTAGCCATAGACATGAGTTGTCATTTGATTAACGGGGTCACATCATTAGAGAATGATGTGATTGACTTGACCCATTCCGTTAGCATAGCACTTGATCGTTTAGTTTGTTACTATTGCTTTCTTCATGACTTATACATGTTCCTATGACTATGAGATTATGCAATTCCCGTTTATCGGAGGAACACTTTGTGTGCTACCAAACGTCACAACGTAACTGGGTGATTATAAAGGTGCTCTACAGGTTTCTCCAAAGGTACTTGTTGGGTTGGCGTATTTCGAGATTAGGATTTGTCACTCCGATTCTCGGGGAGGTATCTCCGGGCCCTCTCGGTAATGCACATCACTTAAAGCCTTGCAAGCATTGCAACTAATAAGTTAGTTGCGGGATGATGTATTACGGAACGAGTAAAGAGACTTGCCAGTAACGAGATTGAACTAGGTATTGAGATACCGACGATCGAATCTCGGGCAAGTAACATACCGATGACAAAGGGAACAACGTATGTTGTTATGCGGTTTGACCGATAAAGATCTTCGTAGAATATGTAGGAGCCAATATGAGCATCCAGGTTCCGCTATTTGTTATTGGCCGGAGACGTGTCTCGGTCATGTCTACATAGTTCTCGAACCCGTAGGGTCCGCACGCTTAAAGTTTCGGTGACGATTGTATTATGAGTTTATGTGATTTGATGTACCGAAGGTAGTTCGGAGTCCCGGATGAGATAGGGGACATGACGAGGAGTCTCGAAATGGTCGAGACGTAAAGATCGCTATATTGGACGACTATATTCGGACATCGGAAAGGTTCCGAGTGATTCGGGTATTTTCGGGAGTACCGGGGAGTTACGGGAATTCGTATTGGGCCTTAATGGGCCATACGGGAAAGGAGAGAAAGGCCTCAAAGGGTGGCCGCACCCCTCCCCATGGGCTGGTCCGAATTGGACTAGGGAGGGGGGGGGGCGCCCCCTTCCTTCCTTCTCCTTTTCCCTTCCCTTTCCTTCCCTCCTACTCCTACTACTTGGAAGGGCTCCTAGTTCTACTAGGAAAGGGGGAATCCTACTCCCGGTGGGAGTAGGACTCCCCTAGGGCGCGCCATAGAGAGGGCCGGCCCTCCCCCTCCTCCACTCCTTTATATACGTGGCCAGGGGGCACCCCATAGACACACAAGTTGATCTGTTGATCTCTCCCAGCCGTGTGCGGTGCCCCCCTCCACCATATTCCACCTCGGTCATATCGTAGCGGTGCTTGGGCGAAGCCCTGCGTCGGTAGCAACATCATCACCGTCATCACGTGGTTGTGCTGATGGAACTCTCCTGTGCAGCTCTGCTGGATCGGAGTTCGCGGGACGTCATTGAGCTGAACGTGTGCTGAACTCGGAGGTGTCGTGCGTTCGATACTTGGATTGGTCGGATTGGGAAGACGTACGACTACTTCCTCTATGTTGTGTCAACGCTTCCGTTGCCGGTCTACGAGGGTACGTAAACAACACTCTCCCCTCTCGTTGCTATGCATCACCATGATCTTGCGTGTGTGTAGGATTTTTTTTGAAATTACTACGTTCCCCAACAACATGCATTCATAGCTTAGGATTCCCTTCGTGCCGACACGAGGGAGGGGGGCTGCTAGCTACTTCGCACTTTTCTAGGGTGAACCTCGGTTGGGGGGGGGCATGCATTCATAGCTTAGGATTCCCTTCATGCCGACATGAGGGAGGGGGGCTGCTAGTTACTTCGCACTTTGCTAGGGTGAACCTCGGTTGGGGGGCATGCATTCATAGCTTAGGATTCTCTTCGTGCCAACACGAGGGAGGGGGAGGGGGAGCTGCTAGCTACTTCGCACTTTCCTAGGTGAATGAACCTCGGTTGGGGGGATGCATTCATAGTTTAGGATTCCATTCGTGCCGACACAAGGGAGGAGGGGGGCTTCTAGCTACTTCGCACTTTGCTAGGTGAATATCGGTTGGGGGGGAGGGGGCATGCATTCATAGCTTAGGATTCCCTTCGTGCCGACACGAGGGGGGCAAGCAATACAGTGCGCTTTGCGAGACAGGTGCCACTTCGAAGTTGTATTTGGTATTTGAAAATCAAACCACCCTTTTGATACATAAATTTGGTCCACATGCAAGTGTGTTCATGTTCTGACCCTCTCCCGCATCATTTTTCGCCAAATTTATGAATATTAGATAAGTCGGATGACGCAATAGACACGGTTCACTCAAACTAACAGTGTGCCACGCCGGTGCACCTGTCACGCACACATCCGCATAGTACATTGGGCTCCACGAGGCTCTCCCTCTCAAAATATCTGCCCGCCTTGAGTGTTTTTCTGTTTGATAACACACGGCTGTTATCTCCGGACTGTAAGCGATGTTTCTTGTTCCCAATCCCGCCTGCATCCCAAGAAAATATCTGCCCACCTCGAGGGTTTTTCTGTTTCATAACACACGGTTGTTATCTCCGGACCGTGTGCGATGCACTATTATCAAAAATTTCAATAGCCCGGCATTTGAATCCCGCGTTTGACTCCCGCGTAGTAAAATTTTCAGTACCCGCGTCATTTCCTCAAACACCCCATACCCCCTCCACACACACACACACACCAAAACCTCCCCGGACGTGGGTACACACCCCCCTCCCTCGCTTGAAACCCTAGAAAGGTCCCCACCGCCGCTGCCGCTGTCGCCGTTACCACAAGGCCTCCATTGTTAACATTTGTCGATTTGCCCATGCAGCTTACCCACCGATCTCCATACCCAGGCCGCCCTGAGTTTCTTAGATGACGCCTGCCAAACGCCCCCTTTCCCACAGATCCCCATCCCCATCCCCCACTCCAGAGCGTCGCAACCTAAGCCCGGCTATGCTTCCCTGGAGCTCGAGGAGCGACTGGCCCAAAAGAGGTGTATAGCGGTCTCTTTGCCCGATGTCGCCGAGGAAGCTGACGACCATTATTGGCGGCAGGCACTCAAGCAGCAGGCTAGAGTATGCGGGCATGTCTCATCCACCGGCTACGACATCGAGGTCATCGACAGCGATGGCCTGAGGTGGGATATGTCACATGTTAGGTGGCCCACCCCAACCCCTCGGGTTCAACCACCGTCGATCTCATCCATGGCCCCGCCGCTGATCTCCTCTCGCTCGCTGTCAACAATTTGCCATTCTACATCGCCATCGATCCCCTTTTGTCATTTCTGAAGGACACATTCTGTGATGCTGGCTTGGGATCCACAGCTTCCAAGTCAGACCTCATCGACGGCGACCACGAGGAGGGCACCCTCTCCGGCTCTTCCAAGGGGAAAGAGCCCATCTGCTCTTCCAAGGGGAAAGTGCCCGTCAACAACATCAGGGAGGGCACCCTACAGTTGTGCTCTTCCAAGGGGAAGGAGCCCATCTGCGACAACATGGAGCGCATCCAGGGTCCGTGCTCTTCCCACGGGAACGAGCCCATCTGTGACAAGTGAGGAAACCCACGATTTGTTTTTCCGTGCCTCTTCACAGGGGGAAACCCATGATTTGTTTTGTCGAGTCCCTTTTGTAGTGTAGTGAGAATATGTCCAGTTTTAATTGCTATATCTGGTTGTTTGCAGTATGCCTTGTTTATTTTAGTTGTTCACAATGTGATGCTTTATATG